>NW_022704401.1:364837-396641 GCF_011630105.1 Anneissia japonica | reverse complement strand
GCCCCCCATCTCCCCCCCCCCCCCCCCAATTCAAGATTTCTTAATACGCCACTGGGGTTATGGGACAATTTCCGGGAGATCCTAGCATGCTTGTGGGAGTGCGGGAGGCTGTCCCGATTTCCGGGAGACTTGGGACCCTTGTTGTTATCACCACTACCATCACCATGATCATCATCATTCATCATAATCATCATCATCAATGCTTCATCATCATCAATGCTTCATCATCATAATTAGCACCACCATCATCATCATCACAATTGTTATCATCATTATCAATAACATCATCATAATCAATATCATAATCATCTTCATCATCACGATGAGCTTGTGGCTGTCGTTGAGGTTTGTCATCATGGACAAGAATTAGGTAATGAAAAACTCAACACTATAATACTGACAAGTTACAGTAGACAAAAAGAATTAAAATTATTTATAAATAATAAACAATGATTTGCAATGAATGGTAAATACAGTAGTCGTGATGTCGTGGGATTTTATGAGTCGTTTAGTAGGACTGCAGGCAGTATACGTCCAATTAGCAAATTTTTGTCAGAATTTGTGTTTGGCCACGACGAACCGAGAACTTCTTCACCTCATAGTTTCAGCCTTTGAACGACACGCGCTAAGTTTGCTAGTTGTGGTAGTGAAATTCATAAACAAAAAATACATATTAAGATATAAATATCTTGACCCCATTTATTGCATATGCTGAAACAGTAATTTAACTGTTCCCTGCTGAAACCAATGTACATACGTAAATATTAACTGCAAACAACATTTTTATCCTAATCACTATATTTAGAGTTTGTTTTCATGAGTTCATTATTAAAACACTAAAGGATCTAAATTGCAAGTGAAACTTCAGTACACAGTAACAATTAAAATACTTTAAATTGTACGTTATCGACTTTCAGTCGTTTCTAAATATAAGATATAAATAAGAGAGTAAATTTGTAGATTATTATCTTAATTCCAAAATAAAATAACGATTTGTATTGTCCGTTTTGAAGTACTTTGTATGGTTTTATATTTTAACATTGAAGTAATTTTTTTATGTGCCTTTTTATTCATAATCTTTCTAAGTTAAACTACTGTTTTCCATTGACAGTTGTAATAAAAGGGGTGATTGATTGATTGATAGATTGATTGACCTCATTCAATAGCATACACACAGATAGCAAGATCTATCATAGCAGAGGTGCAAAAAGCAGCATTAACGTAAATGCTTGAATAAGCTCTCCTCTCGAATAAGAGCTGCACCAAACCTGATGTTTTTTTAGCTAAGCGTCGTTCTCTATAAGTGTAGCGGTGCTTCATCAAGAGTAGGCCTATATTACTCTGTATAATGAAACGCTTTGAGAAACAGGGTTTTAAGTACAATGTATAGGCCTACAGTTTTAAAAGAAAATAAATAGCACAATGAAGATAAAAGCATTTCTTTAAACATTTATCTATGATGACATTTATCTACGAAGATATTGTATTATACATTTCAATATGGTAGGGTAAACTACCTTATAAAGATAACATTATTTGCATCTCAAATACAGTATATTCATTCATTTATTATAAATTTAAAAAAAACTTGTTTTTCAAATTTAGCATTTCATATATTTAACCATTCTTCATGGGGTAAGTTTTGCCCGGAAAGTGTCAAGAATCTATGGAATGGGCTAAAATTTCAACAACCAACTGGTCATCTTGTACAACTCTTATCAGATAATTACCTAAAAGAAATCACACAAGTCAGAAGTGATATTGTTGGTCTATGAATGAGATAATTACCTGAATAAAATGACTAACTGCCTTTGTTACAAAAAAAAACAAAAAAAAACACTTCTAACAAAAATAGATTAGTCGGTACCAATGCAAACCATCATTTGTCTTGGTCATACTATTTATACAAAATTATTTTTATAATTATTTTGGATGGATTCCTGTTAATTATTTGCATAAAATAACTTTTGCACGTTAAAAATATTTGGTAACACACACAACAATTTTAGTAAAACTTTTAAGCATTTTTACAAACATTAACACAGGATAGTTTGGTGGTCTTGACCAGTTGTCACGGCGGAATATCTATAGAAACACCCAACTGCCTGGAGAAGTTCCTTAATTGATTAATATTCCTCTCACTTGCTTCTCTGTAATTGAATGTAAGATCTTCTATCTCTTCGAAAAAAAGTTTGGATCAAACTGTTCCAGTTCTTGTTGAAGCTGATGTAAAAAAAAAAAAAAAAAACACATGAAAGATTTATATGTTTTAATTATTCATTTATCATCCATGTAGCTATTCATCCATCCATCCACCTACTCATTTATCCATGTTCACAACGCACAACTATAATATCGGAGCTAGTTCGAACAGCATGCTCGCCCAGGGGTGGCGCCAGAGGGGAAGACGATAAATTTTGTCGGGGAACAAACAAATAAAAAAAAATATTTACATGTAATATTCATTTAGCCACTACTGTATATCGTTTGTGTTAACTTTTCATCACAACAACAACCACAATAACAATAAAAATAATAATAATAATAATAATAATAATAATAATAATAATAATAATAATAATGATAATAATTCAATGAGACTAATTAAAAATAATTTGCGTTCTGTTATGAAAAATGCTCATTTAGATAGCCTCATGATGGTTGGAATACATCGTGATAGGTGAAGCAACCTCGACCATGACAACGTGGTTGACAGATTTCATACAAAATTTTCAAAATATAGAATTTCACTTTTAAGAATGAGGATTTGAAAATAAATTAGATGGTTACATTGCATACTCTTTGTTTCTTGCTTTATTCAAAATGTTTTGGTTTTGGAAGCTGATGTCAACATTAGAAAGCATAGCCTACATGAAGTCATATTATAGTAACTCGATGCCTATCAAATAAGTAATAAAAATTCGCCATAATTCATCAAATATCTGTGGCTTCCAGGGGGATTCGCCCCCTGGACCCTAGGCGGCCCCCCTGGCCCCCAGCCAAGTGAGACTCGATTCGCTCCACTAGCCCCCCCTTCGGAGCCTTTA
The DNA here is from genome assembly GCF_011630105.1 of Anneissia japonica. Taxonomy (NCBI): domain Eukaryota; kingdom Metazoa; phylum Echinodermata; class Crinoidea; order Comatulida; family Comatulidae; genus Anneissia; species Anneissia japonica. The sequence continues at coordinate 393,594 of NW_022704401.1, read as the reverse complement.
GCCCCTCCGTCGGGCAGGTCCTGGCGCCACCCCTGTGCTCGCCTATGGTTCCGGTGTTGGAACAAGTCTTCTCAGATAAGGACTATAAACCAAGTCCCAGTGTACACAATTTGGCTCATGTGCACCCAGTACATTTTTCAAGAGTAAGGGGTTCCCCGGTGTACTGGGTCCATTCAGCCCCTGTTGTGGACAGATGGACTAGTAGCTGCTAGCTCAGACACAAAGAAACCTTTAGTGGAGAATCAAGTTACTATAAGAGCTAGTCCACAGCTTGAGCACTTTGAGAGCGTTTCAGTATGAAGTCCTATACAAATCTAACTACATTACATTACCTGTTCAGTCTGCATCTGTATTGTCTCATTCAAGTTGCACTGCTTTGAAATTGGTTCTTAGCGCCACGATTTCTGATAATAAGTTTTCAGAATTAGATAAACGATTCGATAAAAGATCATTCTGTGGACAGAATGAACAAAAAATTATAGTCACATAAATGAGTCGATTGCCAAACTAAGGCAAAGGCGTCACGAACAGTGGCATATCTAGAAGTCTTGAAATGGGGGTGCTGATGGGGGTGGGGCACAAAGGTGAAGTAGGGGGGCTCGATGATCAATTGAGGGGCGGTAATTCGCAAAATAAGGTGATTTTTAACTACTAGACCGTGATTATTTTGGTGGGGGGTGGTGGTGACTGGGGGGTGCAAGTAATATTTGGAGGGGCATGCACCCCCTTGCACCCACTAGATACACCACTTGTCGCAAACTACAGCAACGCATGTGGGGGCCAGCTGGGCCCCACCCACTTGAATATGCCACTGATAACTTTTATTCATATTGTTGTACAGGTATTTAAATGTGATCCTAGGCCCAATGGATAGCAGCTTCAAATACAAAATAATTCATAATTTTATTGTACTTTACATATTGTAGTCGGTAGACAATAACCAAAATCCCTCTTCTGGGTACACTGTGCTGAAATGTTTTTAATTGGACTTTTCCTTTTGAAATTATTAGTATCATTTATTGTAATATATTGCTGTATTATCTTGCATTCCTTCCCAAATAAAATCCTCTATCAGCTAACTTCCACTATGAATGTTTCAATTCAATTGTACTTACATTGCCTGTATTGAATTAAATCTCAGTGATCATGCCATATACTTTGGAGTGTGCAAAATTATCTTGAAAAGAACTCCATCTTGAATGTAGAGGCCCTTCTCAGAAAGAATCTAATCTAATGGTCCTAAAAAAAAAAAGTCCAGGGCCTCTATTCGAATAACAAATAAGCCAGCGATTCTCATAAAATGGGTTGTGACCCAAAATCAGGGTCACCAAATAAATTAGAGTCAATTGCAAATTCACATAACATGGTTTGCTGATCATGTTATACTGGTAATTATTATTTGCTTATATACATTTTCTTAAGTGTATAGACTATGGAACGGATGAGTGATAACAAATGGACTAAAAGAATGACAGAGTGACAACCTAGGAATGGAAGAAGGAGAGGGGCACAACATGGGCAAGAGAAGCAATTGATAGATGAAATTGGAAAGATCATGAGGAGGCCGGTTTATATCCGACAGTGGGTGGACAAAGCCTGAAGTAATTAAGTACAGACTCTTCCTCTTTTGGCAAATGTGTACACCTGCAAAGGTGGCTAGTGAATAGAGACTCTAAAAAAAAACTTAATGAAGACAGTTTATAGATGTTAATATAAAAAAGCAAGGCAAATACCTAACAATAATACAATATTTGCAAACCACTTGATAACACATAATACTGTAATACAATGTTTGCAAGCCACTTGATAATTAATAATCTTTGCTTTTATCTTTATATAGAGACTCTTTGTTTGGCCCGGTTTGCCAGTGCACCTGGAAACTAGTAGTAGTGCTAGTGCAGTGCAGGGGTGGCGCCAGGACCTGCCCGACGGAGGGGCTAAAGGCCCCGACGGGGGGGGGGCTAGTGGAGCGAATCAAGTCTCACTTGGCTGGGGCCAGGGGGACCTTGCAGGCCCCCCGATGGGGGTCCAGGCTAAGCCCCCTGGAAGCCACGGATATTTGATGAATTATGGCGAATTTTTTTTACTTATTTGATAGGCATCGAGTTACTATAATAATGACTTCATGTAGGCTATGCTTTTTAATGTTGACATCAGCTTCCAAAACCAAAACATTTTGAATAAAGCAAGAAACAATGAGTATGCAATGTAACCATCTAATTTATTTTCAAATCCTCATTCTGGAAAGTGAAATTCTATATTTTGGAAATTTTGCATGAAATCTGTCAACCACGTTGTCATGGTCAAGGTTGCTTCACCTATCACGATGTATTCCAACCATCATGATGCTATCTAAATGAGCATTTGTCATAACAGAAAGCAAATTATTTTTAATTAGTCTCATTGAATTATTATTATTATTATTATTATTATTATTATTATTGTTATTGTGGTTGTTGTTGTGATGAAAAGTTAACACAAACGATATGGTGGCTAAACGAATATTACAAAATAAATATTTTTTTTATTTGTTTGTTCCCCAACAAAATTTAATTGTCTTCCCCGACGGGGGTGGCTATAGCCCCCCATCCCCTCTGGCGCCACCCCTGGTGCAGTGGCAGATTCAAGGGGTGGGGAGTGTCAGCCCGGGCCCCATTTTGAAATTGTTAAATATTGTAAAAATTTTGGAGAAAAAAAAAAAAAAAGAGGAAATTACATTCAAATTTTAAGTCTGAGAATGTCATTACTGGAGACATAATCGTAAATTTTTTACTTCTCATACCACCTCAGCCCCACAATGGTTGGGGGGGCTGAGGTGGTATGAGGCCCTCCATCCGTCAAAAAGTCACTCCCTAGGCCCCTCTATTTCAAATTCCTGGATCTGCCACTGTAGCGGTACTTCATGGTTCAGTCAACAACTATAGTTAAGAAAGGCAAAACTAGTGAAGCATTTGTAATTTCTCTGTGACAATCTTCTATTCTAAAACTAATAGACCATAAAATAACATTCAACATTTCTTTAATAAGCAATTACGTACATAATGGACCATTTGTTCCAGAAATGCTATTGAGCAGCAAAAATACCAAGCAACAGGTTGGTTATTTAATTCTCTTCACAGGCAATTTAATCTGATCCAGAGTTTCATTACTAACTTGAAAACTCCAAGCATAACAATTAAAGTGAATAGAAGATTTTTTATAACACAACTACTACTTTTAAGCTGGTGGAGAGAGGATGTAATGGAGAAAGGTGATAATTTTACTTACAAAACAAGGTTCTTAATAGCTACAGGCCACCTGAGCATTATAAAAAGGTGGTAAAATTTGTACTAGTAAAGAGCAGAAATTTGAAAGACTGTGGGATAAATATTTATTAATTTCTCAACCAATTTTATTTGTCTATATGTATATTCAGTGGCAGATTCAAAGGGGAACCAAGCTGGCCCAACCACTCCCCACAATTTGTAAAAATAAAAAGATTTGAATCTCTAGAGGTCCCATAATCATAAATTTTCTTACCTTAGCCCCAACCATGGTGGGGCTGAGGTAGTATAGACCCTCCATCTGTGAAGGTCCCTCTCCAGGCCCCCTCTATTTCAAATTCCTGGATCTGCCACTGCATTTGCATATTATTATATTTAATATTAATTACAATAATAAAAAATATGTGATATGTTCCATTAGTGGTCTTTTTTACCTTTTGAAATTGTATGAAGCTCATAATAACATCAATTTACAATATCGTTACAGATAGTGTACTGATATAGATTCAAATAAAAAACATTATTCAAAAATTATCAAATTAAGACATACAATGACAAAAACAAACAAAAAAACCATAAAATCATGATGACAACTGATTATAAAATGTTGTTTGTTGTTGGGGTTGATGATGCAGCCGATGTTGTTTTAGTTGTTATTATCATCATATTACTTCTTCTTTCTTTGCAGTTGAACCTTTCTCGCCTTTCTTCCTTTCTGCATCGTTCAATCTTCTTTCTAGAATTCAGATTTTTTTTTGTAATAGTTAATATATTAAATATTGAGGAGAAACATCCAGGAGAAACAAATTTTAAATCCAAGTAACAAAAAGAAATATCAGAAAAATGCAATAATAACAAAAAGAAAACAGGAAACATAACATAAAATTAAAACAAAGAGATCAAAGGTTATTTTCGGAAAAAGTTCAATAGAAACAACTTTTAATGTGCATTAATATAGTTAGGATAAAGATATAAAACTTTTTATAATCGATAAAGGTAAAGCCAAGTTCAGGGAAAAATGCAAAAAAAAAAAGATAAAAAGGAAATATAGAGAACAATAAATAGGATCAATCAAAGGCAGGACAGAACAAAAGAAAGGATCATAATTAAATTAATGTCTTACTTTAATAAACACAGGCCTACCATAATATACATCACAGCTTACGTATCTAAATGACAAAAGGTCCATTAATTTTTGCATGTTTCTATTGGCAGCGTTGCCTTTTTTTTCAGTTCTTAGTCAATCACCTTGATCTCATAACTAATGCCTAGCGCAAAATATTCAATTGTGATGTAAAACCCCAGCTCTGAGGTCTTTGCACATGAGATGCAAACAATAGCGGGCACTTTAATATTGGATTAATACCTGCTTGGGGATAGAGAAATTATGTGCAAATGAGAATGATGACATCCTGACTGACTTATTGGAATGGGTTTATATGGTGTAAATACCAAGGATAACCCATGAAACTGCTAAAAAATTATTTCCAGTCGGGTTCTTTAGTTGGTGATTGTGTTAGTAGTACACCGGAAGACAATCCCTTACTCTTTTCCGAAGAGTGTACTGCATTTTTTAACGTGGACATGGGCCATATTTCACATGGGACCAACAGTTTAAAATATCTCTTTTGCAGTGGCGGCTCTAGGATATATTTTCTGGGGGGGGGGGGGGGGGGGGGGGCTGCTAAGTTGTCCAACAGGGGGACTTGAGCTTGTAGGCTCGAGTTGGGGAAGGGGCTGAAAGGGGGGTTCCCCTAACAAATGATATTTTTTTTAAGAATAGCAACCTCTGGATGGCTGGAAATGGCACTCTAAGACTGTGACAGACATGTGTTGGCTTGGAATGGGCCTATTTTTATATGTTTTATGGTCTGACTGCCCGATGTGCTCTGTCCGGCAGGGGTACTTGACCTGTCCGGTGGGGGACTTAAGCCTCCCTGTCCCCCACTGGCGCCGCCACTGCTCTTTTGAAAGACGGTGCTTGCATTCCAGCCCTTCAGCTGAAACACAAGGAGAGCAGAGGATGGAATTGAACCAGGAAACAAAGATCTTCACAGTTCGGTGCACATACAGTCACTACCACCAGTTTAGCCGACTTCATATCTTATAATCTGAGTTCATATCTTATATTTCATATTACTACTAATATTTAGTGTTGTTTTATATTCAACCTCAATCCTGTGCCAGCCTAATAGGCCTGAAGCAGAAATCAATCTACAATACACACGTGGCTTTACAAAGCTTGTACAAAAGATTCAAACATGGTCCATTGTCTGGGAACATGGTTCGTCCATGGCACACTGGGAAGGACTGTTTTTTTCTGTTATCTAGAAAAACAAACATCAGCACATATTAAAGTGGTCTCAGCGAATAAGAGTAAATGATATTAAGCCACTATCTACGATATTAATTACTGTATGTTCACAAACATCTGCTCACAAATTTAAAGCTGATCACACAAAAAGACAGCTGCATATTTTATGTTAATATAATTCCAACAACAATCTCTAAGTCTATGGTATGTGTGTAGAGGGATTGTCACCTACAAGTAGGACAGTGATACATTCATTATTGACAATCATAAATAAATAAATATATAAACCAGATAGAGAAGGCACTATAAATACACACTATACTGAGAAGAACAGTTACAATTTTAATGTCCCAACATATTGATTATAGTATACCCAGGTCCAGCTAGTATTAAAGAAACAATGGTGGTAAGCCTGCATGTTTTATATTCTAAATCTATATTAAAAAATAATGAATCTCTATCAATCTATTAAAATTGATTGATTGAAATTTTTGATCTTATAGACAGATATTTTTCTAAATCTGCCACTTTTTGTTTTTGAATGTGTTTTGAGCATTTTTTTCTTTAATTTCATTCTGTAATTTGATTTGCATTTAAATTTTCTTTTCAGGTATTATGGCAATGATGTACTATATGTAGGCCTAGGTTAATAAGTTAAGGTGTTTTTTTCTAGTTCAGGCAAGACTTTTTTATACCTTGTTTAGTGAACCCACCGACTGTAAATATTGATGATTTTGATTAAAAGAAAACAATAATTTTTGGCCAGTTAGCACACCCGCTGCCATGAAAAAACTAAAATTTCAGAAAAAAAAATTTTTTTCTTTTTATTACATCCTCCGCTGATTTGAAGCATTTAACATCCCATTTTACATTCACCATTAAAATTTTATTTTTATTTTTCTCCTCAATCTGGATGTTTTTGGCAAATCTATTTGCTAAATAAGAAAACAAAATTTTATTCTTACTTTTATCCTGCTCTCCTCCGACGAGCTTTAAAAAAAATAAGTACGCGAAACAAGGAATAAAGAAAATCTTGCCTCATGCCTTGAAAGTTAAATTCATTTTTTTTTACAAGGCTAAAAATAGTATTAATAAAATAAATAGATATACAATATATTAAATAGGTCTTTAAAAAATAGTTACAAGAACATGGTTCATAATTGACTAATTTGATTTTAAATAAATAAAATTTTAAATTGCATTCAAGCTCATACCAGTTATTACCTATTTCATTTGATAGATTAGGTTGATTCCATTGTTTAACAGAACTGCATTTAACTTAGCACAATAAAAATTATAAACTCTACAAAAACTAAGACTAAACATTAACAATTTTACAAAAAACAATCTAAATGACACTAAATCACTCAGTTGAAGACTCTCTTTTCACTGCAGTATAACTAAATTATTAAGAATTCAAAATATAAAATAGTAAATAAATAAAAAACATTAATTAATTAAATAAATACAATAGATAGATGAACAAAAATATTTGAATTTTTATAATTTAAATTGAACTCTTATTTTTTCATGAGTCGTTTACTGTTTTGGTACCATTAATGATTATATCATAGTAAAAGTGGTATGCCTGCCTTTAAGGTAAAATGCTTCTAGCTAGACTTTCTGATGTGTTCATAAGTGTACAATAACACCCCAAAAAGCAGTGCGAAAAGAACAAAATAATAATAATATGCTTTTTAAAAATAACAATAGGCTTATTTAAAAGCCTCACACAAAAGTATTATGATTGTATATTACACACTAACCTACTGATCGCAATGCATGTGAGATTGCCTGATCACAGTTGGAAGGCAACACTTCCTGGAGTAAATGGGCATATCACAATTTGCTTTTTCCGTATGTCTTAATACCATGGAATGGCCAGCTGACTTTAGGCAGACAACCATTGACGGATCTGAGGGTAGGGTCGAGGGATTCTGACCCCCACCCTCCTCTTTAAAAAAAAAAAATTCTAGACCTACCTTTTCAGGACCTGTGAGCTGATTTTCTTCTTGTTGCAATGGGAAAATTAGAAGTTGGGAAAGCTCATTTCCCTCAATCTAGGAATCAAAATTTTAAAGGGGGAGGACAATCAACCCTCCTTCCTTTTTTGGGGTTCATCATTTTATGGAGAAAATAATATTGTATGCGACTACAATTTTTTTTTCTGTGTATACCGGTACACACATAATAGGCCTCTTTACTTTAATAAGAATGAGAAAATATACCTGACTGTTTCAAGAGGGTAAAACCTTCAAATTTGGAGAATTTAAGTCATTAAAAGACACCTCAAAAGTCAGGAAAGCTCACTTCCCAGCCATCTAGAGATCAAAATTTTCACGGGGGAAGGCCAGCGGACCCCCTTTTCTTTGGGGTTTATCAATTCATGAAAAAAAAAAAAATGTATGCAACTACTTAATTAATTTATTTACCTATACACACAAATATGCCTATTTACTGTAACAAGAATGAGAAAGTTTACCTGACCGTATTCAAGAGGGGAAAAACTTGAATTTTGAAGAACTTAAAATTCATTAAAAGATACCTCAGAAGTCGGGAGAGCTCATTTACCGCCACCTAGGAATCAAAGGGACCCTCCCCCTTTCTTATTGGGGTTTTTGTGAAGACTACAAATACAGGAACAAGAAACAATTTTTAGTAACACTGACTAACACTAACTCGACAAAACATTAAACAGATTACATAAAGAAAAATGAGTGACAGCCAACAGCTCTAACATGAATTGAAAACAAAGACACTAAATCACAATCAAATCCAGAGGTAACGGAACTAGGAGGTGCACTTGCATATGTATCAGAATATGTACACTGGGCCTGCAGGATTTATAGTTATCTAACTTGTTCCACCAACATAACAAAAGAGCGAGCTGTAGTACTGTTATTTGGCGACTGATATGGTGCCCCTCTCCAAACTGCACGACCCTATCTACGGCTCGACCATCTGACTAAGAAAAAACAAAAACAGCTAAGATGATACATTAAGAAAGATGCAACAACTGGATGTTGGCAAGTTATAACTGTTCGCTATAATCTCGATTTATTCTTTTTCACTATTGACTGGGTCTACAGGGGCGGATCCAGAGATTTCCAAAAGGGGGGGGGGCCGAAAGGGGGACCGAAATTTGGGCCGATCGAGACAACAATGTCCTACGGGGTCCGGGACATTTTTGTGTTCTAGACGCCCGAAAATAACATTTGAAGCGTTCTGGGCTACCATTTTTTTCTTTTTCTTTCTTTTTTTTCCCTTTTTTTAATTTCCCAAAATAAAATAGTGGGGGCCGGGGCGGCCCCCACTAAATCCGCCCCTGGTCTATAGTGGTTTATAGGAGAGCGATTTTAGAATTGAATGAGGTGGGGAAGGTACATGTTAATAAGATAGAAGTTGGTGTAATAGACCGAATTAGTCACCAAAGATGACGTCATCACAGTTCAGCCAAGTGGATATCAGTGGCAGGTGGGGCCCAGCCAACCCCTAAATTTTTCAAAATATTGTAAAAAATTTGAGAAAAAAAGAGAACTATTTTCAAATTTTAAGACTGAGTGTGCCATTTTTGAGAGTGCCATTTCCGGCCATCTGGAGGTGCCATTTCTTACCTCAGCTCCAACCATAGTGGGGCTAAGGTGGTGTAGACACTCCATCTGCCAGTTCCTCCCTGAGCCCCCCTCTATTTCAAATTCCTAGATCCGCCACTGGGTATGATTTGTCAACAAACCACAAAGAGCTAAGTTAATTGAGCGGAGTCGAAGTGGTGTTTATTAAATCGTCTAAAATGTATGAAGATAGCATAGAAGATACTTTTTATAACAATGTATACATTTTGAATGATTCATAGATTCATGAGCCTATAAGGTTGATTTGATTTATACTTCCATTCAGATCAAAAATATAAAGTGTTTTGTGAGGTCTTCTGGGGGGAGGGGGAATATCTAGTGCTGACTAGGGGATCTCTGTTGATTTACATGTACACACTGAGCTAAATTTACCAAATCATTTTGTTGCAATTTCTGTATGCAAAAATTTAAAATATTAGACAAACTTAAATTGCTGAATTGTAGAATAAGATGTTTCTTTTGACTATGATGGCCAATAAGTCAGAAGAACATTTGTATGACTTTCTACTCTAGGGCTTGGCCCGTGTTCATGCGATTAGGCTCTGCAAACATGTTCAAGTTTTCCATCTGTTTATTTCACTCCATTTCAAATCTAACAGGTCAAAATTCTAAAATTTATTAAAAAAATATTTACCAAGGATTTTTGATAAGTTATTTTATGATAAAATGTACAAATACATAAATTTGAGGAGTTTTAAAACTGTCAAAATTTATTCGAGTGGAGGCTTATTACTCTGTGAAAAAACTGCCACCTAGTGGTTTGTTTTGATGTTATACCCACTATAATTCACTTTGTGTTGGTAACTAATTTAGTCTGTTAGAGGGGTAATATGAGAGGCAGCAATGTTGGCAATGCTGCCTGCCTCTCAACTAGGTGTTGATGTTGATGCGATAACAGGACAAGTAGGCGTGTCATGGTCAGGAGTAGGGTTTTGTGAATAAGATGGTATGGGTTCTTAATTATTTATATACTTAACTCTATCGGTCGTTATAAGGTTAATTTATCCTGAAAGCATAATACAGTATATATAAACTTTATTGACAAAAACACTTATTCAATTTTGATTGTTTTTACTCAAATTATGTCAAAAAAAACATGATGCTTATAAATAAATAACAATAAATATAAAATAAACAACAATAATAAGATTAATACTAATTGAATGCTTATGTGTTGCTCTTCACATGCTACTGGCCATGGCATCCCATGATACTCAGTTTCGTGTACTGCTTTGGGTAGAGACCCACCCAGACTTGAACTTGCATACACAGAGTTGGCTTAAGCGGGTTTTCCACTAGACAAATCCATTTGCGCCGGTTAGCTTCCTGAGCTCTGATTTGTTGCGCATTTTTTCGCTTTGCAAAAAGTAAAAACTATTGATTTTGGTGAAGCGAAAAACTCTGATAGAAATATGAATGCGCATATACACCAACGCTTTTGATTCACGCAAATAAATTTCCCAGTGCAAAACCCGCTTTACACACAGACATGATACACTATTGATTCATACACTTAATTGGTCTTTGGAAGCATAGAAATAATTAAAAAAATTTACCCTTTCTGACACTACAGACTGAATATGTACAATTAACTTGAAACAAGAGGTCAAACATCAATATACAGTAGGTAGAAATTGTCATTCTATTGAATAAATAACAACTTCTAAAAATATTTAGAACCATTCCTACAAAAAATTATGAAAATTTTGGTTTAATATTCTATTATTAAATAAAATTGGGTTAGATTAATTCAAATAAGCATAATGACAAAATTATCCTTGATCTTTTATAACATAAATACAATATCTATATACTATACTGATAGCTTTTTACTTACTTTCTTACAGGCCATAATAAGTGAATGAGTTAAAATAATCAGAATGTTTGGTTTGACTTACATCTGGTTGGAGGTGTACTTTTTATTAACAAATGTATTTGTGGTCGTTGAACCACAAGCTACAAAAGTCTTGCGCCAACCACAAAACGTAACCGAAAAAGAAGGGGAATCAGCCGACTTTACTGTTATGCTAGATAATGCAGAGCCAGGGTCTACGCTTACCTGGTATAAAGATACGATTTATGTCAATAAAAGTGATCCTCGTATAACATACGATGAGGCAAACAGAGATACTGGACAGTTCACATTGAGAATAAATCCACTTATCCGGTCTGATAAGGGATACTACGTAGCTGCGTATGCCTTTGGAGAAGTTTCAGTGTCATCACAGAAAGCCTATTTGGACCTAATTGAAGTTCCATCTGAAGAATATCCAATATGCACGATATCCAAGCTGTTTTATGATATTATGGAGAATGTGACAGTAAGTTGCATAACTGAGAACACATCTCCGCAACCAATTTTGCAATTTGTTGGCAAAGAATCAAAAAGTGATATAATTAACAATGGATCGCATATCATAATTCAAATGATATTCAAGGCCCATCCAAACTTAGATGGGCAAAAGTATTCTTGTTACCAATCAAATAGCAAAATTGAAACAAAATATTGCTTAGAAGTCACACTCAAAGTAAATAATGTGTTTAATGTTGCCATATCAGGAAAGCAGGACTTTACAGCTGGAGATACAGCGAAGTTAATATGTGTTGGCAACTTCACAAAAAGTGGTATTTTCCGCTGGTATATTCCAGACAAGATAAAAAGCCAGGTTAAAATGGAACTGAATAAAAATTGGATAGAAATAAATGTAACTGAGGAGGCTAATGGCAAAAATATCACATGTACTATTGAAGATGGAGGTCTAGAAGGATCTGCATCAGTGATTCTTAAAGTGGAAGCCCCTGAACAATCTAGACAATCAGAAGAGGAATCAACTAGTACAATTAAACCAGAACATTCAGAAGATGAATCAACTAGTACAATTAAACGAATTACATGGTTTCTTTCTTTCATATTATTTGTGTTGCTTTTAATTTTTATAAATTTATTAATAGTTACATTGCTCACATATATCAAAAGTAAAAATAGTGGTGCAGAACCCCCAGACTTAGGCCACGCCTCTGTCAGACCATATACCCCTGTGCCTGAGGCGGAAACTAGAATGCCCGAACTACCACTTAATTAACTAAATTAGTTCATTAAAGACAGGCTCTGGAGGAAACACTTTCTTGATATGTTCTACAAAATTAATGATTTTACTAATACACCAAAGTGGTGTTTGAAATAACAATTGGTAGTGAAAAAACTTGAATATTTGAAAACTGGGTGAAAGGCAGTGTTATTCTCTTTTCCCCAGAAATCTGTATCACCTTTACTATTCCCAATTATGAACTTTAAACATATTTCAGTGTCATAGACAAATCACTTGTATAACATATTAAGGTGCCTTTTTGCCTTGCCTTATTTTTGTAAATATCAATTAATTCAGCCCTGTATGCGAATTTGTATAAAGATAAAATTTAATCATATAATTTGTAAAAAATGCAATTTTTAATGTTTTTAATCTGTGCTGTTTGTGTATTGTAATTAGTAATTAACATTTTGATGTTTTTATATTACTTTCCTTTGATGTTTTTATATTAATGTTCTGTATTATTGTAAGTATCATTTAATTCAGTCCTCGACTGCGATTTTGATATTGAATAAAATGAAAAAAAAAAGGTGGAAAAAAGAATGGTTACCAATATTTATAGCATAGATTGAAGTTGCATTGCTTGTGTTTAGATCAGGGGTGGGCACGAAAATTGGTCGGCGGGGCAAAGTGAATTTTTTATTAAACCCTGAGGGCCACAACCAGTGTGTTTCCAAAAACCTTTATACGCTTAATGCTCAGTTTTAATATTACTTTTTACAGATGATTGGTGTCGTTCTGTGAAAAAAAGGTCTATTATATTCAGTGATGGTTGGCGGGCCACACACATACAATTTTTAATTCATTTTCGTGCGCCACAAAATAATCACTGTTGGCCCGAGAGCATGCGGCCCGAGAGCCACACTGTGCCCACCTGTGGTTTAGATGAACATATATAGAAGTCTGTTTAACATGTAGGAAAAGGCCCTTGTAATATTTTGTTGTATCAATTGAGTGAAGGTTTTTGAGACAATTAGTAATGGTGCTTCTTTTTATATTTCTGACTGCAGTAGGAACCTATGCAATAGGTGGCATTTGTGCATATGTAATTGTGTGTCTGTGTGTAAAACAATGGGAACTTTAAAACTGAGTGTAGGTTTGTTTAGAAATTCTGCGTGTTGATATCATTTAATGTGCTAAGCTTTTTACTTTTTTTTTGTATTTTCTTTTAATGACTTTTGTACAGTAATAAGGTACTTAAGATGACACATGACCCATCATGCGCCTCTACCAAATTTACACTTTCCGCCAACTTTAATTACCAGATCATGACATAAGGCTATGTTCACACACACGGCGTAAGGCTGGCTTAAGCCTGGCGTAGCGTATGCCTTTGTGTGTGAACTAGGCAGTGGCGTTGTTAAAGCCACTCACTACGCTACGTCCTTGGCGTTATTAACGCTACCTGAAGACCCCAGATTAGCTAACGCCACTGAGCTAACGCCAGTGATGCTTGAATGATTTGACCTCATTTCAAGAGATTGACCAATCACGATTGCAATATATTAGCTACTTTGATCTCTTTTCTGTGCTCTCTATAAATGAAATGGTGAAGGGGTTCCTTTTCTATTGCATTTTACTTAGTTATAATGTATATGATTTATTGATTGTGTTTTGTAAGATATTTTAACCATTTAGACTGTCTATTAAAACATGCAACATCAACAATGCTAGCTGAAAAATCAAAAGTAAAATTGTTCATTTTAAATACAATAATCATATAAGTTCACTTCGAACAATTCATAGATTTAAAAGTTTTCATGATGCACTGTTAATTTTACTACTGTTAACACGTACATTATTTAAAACTGAAAACTATTCCACATAGGCCTATAATATTACTGCTAGTTTAATGAACGCCGTTTGTGTGAACACTTTGGAATTTTAATCCGTGGATTAGCTTACGCCTGGCGTAAGCCACGCCAGTCTTACGCCGTGTGTGTGAACATAGCCATAGTGTCTTTGCCTCTAGGGTACACAGACTCAAAAACAGATAAAACTAGCCTTGTCTACCTCAGAGGCTTGAATATATTAGTGATGGTATACACAAACATCTGGTGAGAGAATTGCAGTGACCATACCTCTTAAAACTGTTACTCCTTATATTTTCCCATATTTTCTTTCTCTTGGTTCCTATTGTTAATGGGAACCAAAATGATTATGGTAGTTTATCATCCTAGCCCACATATCTTCTATGGTATTGGAAAAAAAAAACATTTTTTTGTAAATAGTAGATATTGTTTGTATTATCTCAATCATGTAATTTACTTTAAATATCAATGCACCAGCAAACAACCCAAGGGTATGGAATTGTTTACGCAACAATACGATGATATGAATTTTGGTTCAATACAAATTTTTTGATTCGCTACAAATTTTGCTTCGATATGAATTTTGTTTCCATACGAATTTTACTTCGATACAAATTTTGTTTTGATTTAAATTTTGCTTCGATATATATTTTGCTTTGATACGAATTTTGCTTCTATAAAAATTTTGCTCTGATACTAATTTTGTTTCAATATGGATTTTGCTTCGATACAAAATTTGCTTTGATTCAAATTTTGCTTTGATACTAATTTTGCTTTGATAAGAATTTTGTCTGGCTTGGTGTTTTTGCAGTCAACAGTTTGACTAGAAAATTGGCAAGTGATTCGGGTGGGAATCGAACCCACGACCTCCAAGTATCTAGCCTGATGTCTTAACCATTAGACCATCGAGAATCATTTATTTATTTATATATAATCTATTTCACCATTTCAAATTTACAAATATGAACATAAAAATACAAAACGACTCAGCAATACCTGGTAGGACTGCTCAAAGGAGCATCTATCTGTCTGGAAGCTCTCCAGTACCAACTACTGATAATGCATTTATACTTGAAACATTAGTTAAAAATGACACTAACATCCCATATTTTTTCCATAATTAGTCAGAAAGAATGTTCAAACGCATTCATATTATACGTAAATAGAATATGAGTATGGTGACTCCGAAAAATGACAGACGTGAGGCCATAGTTGAATCTACGTTTCATTCTTTATTGGAACATTGTCAAGAATGAATAGTTTAAGTCCAAAAATACTGACAAACATACCAAAAATCAATACAAGATAAATTTTGACCAATTAGAAAGAGGTAGGCAGACATGGAGACAAATGACATTCTGATAAATAAATTGTTAAACAAAATAAGATAGTGATAAACAAATTCTCATTTCATTTCATTTCATTTATTTATTCGGCCATATAAACTTTAAAAATACAAAAACAACAAAACAAAAAGGTTCAGCTGCACCTAAAACATGAGAAAAAGTTAACATGAATATTGCACACAATAGAGAAGGTATAACAATATATAAAAGCCCTAAACTATTTAAAGAATTAATTATTAATCTGATTCAGTCAGCATTTGAAGGAAGAATGCTTTATCACAGTGAAATAGAGTTTGAGTACTACTACTAAAAGAACTTTAAAAAGCTTCTCAAGCATACAAAAAAATAACAAAAAAAAAAACCAGCTGCATAATATTATGCTATTGTTAGGAAGGCACTTTAAATGCACACTAACGTAACATTATAACATAACAAAACCAGAGACAACTTAACACTATATTCTGTCGGTATACCATGAGGTATGCTACAATGGGTATTTTGGTTCCAAGATGAACTGTTTTGATTGTAATGTCCCTAATCTGGTATGGCATTGATGTACTGTATGTAGTTTCATATGTTATATTTTTATAGTTTATATATGTATATGGCTTGAAAGTTAAATTTTATGTTAAGTTTTTTTTTTACAAGGCTAAAAATGGTATTGTAATGAAATAAATAAATATACTGTATATTAATAAAGGATAAATATAAAGGATATTGAAATAAGGGAAATAAAAAGTAAACAGTACTTTCAAATACATTCAAGCTCATACGAGTTATTACCAATTTGTCATTAGATAGATAATAGGTTGATTTGATTATTTAACTCAGCACAACGAAATTAAGTAACTCTACAAAACCTAAAACTAAATAATTTTACAAAATAACACTGATTCACTGACTCCCTTTTCACTGCAAAAATGTACAGTATTAGAAGAACTAAATCGTTATAATTTAAATTGAACACTTATTTTTTCATGAGCCGTTTACTGTATATTTGCTACTAATAATGATTATACTAGAAATTGCAAATTGCAAGTGAAGTGCTGCGAAGTACAACTGCATATAAATAATTTGGTATGCCTCTTTTAAGGTACAATGTTTCTACCTAGGCTTTAAATGTGTATAAAAAGTACAATAAAAGCAGCACGAAAAATTTAACAAAGAACACATTAATAACAATAGGCTTCTTTTAAGCCTATTTACCCATTTGTAGCATGTGAGATTGCCTAATCACAGGGGGTATATGGGTTTTCTTAGCAATAACAAATTCTATTTTGCCACGAGTCTTGATACCAATAGCCAGCTTACTTTAGGAAGACAATTGATACTAAAAGGTAAGGGTATTCCTGTATTCATTATTGAATGTCAGGGAATGAGCTGCTAGGCATTGTCTTGGCATTGTATGGTAGGTTGGCCTGTCCTACTCTCCAGCAGTGCCACTGAGAGGGGAAACAGGGGGAATGATCCCCATGGCCCAAGCTTACCAGGGGCCCATAGAAATTGCAGGTAGCATTTTTGTTCAATATTTTTTTCAAAAATAATAATTACTATCATGGGCCCTCAATAATTAATGGAATGGGTCCCCTAATAATGGTCCCCTCCAGATTGACAGGGCCCCAAGAGAATGTTTGCGCCTTAGGCGCACTCTAACTCGCGCATCGCGCTCGTAACACGAGTGATTTTTGAAAATATTAGGCCTACTGGAAACTCATTAGCTACTGGCAGTTTTGTATAACATCTACTAACACAAATACTAATACCAATCAACCAAATTTTAATAACAATGTGTTTAGTTTTAATCTTATTGAACCTGTCTATGTTTTAGATGAAATCTTTAAATTTTCAAACAATAAGGCAACTGGTCTTGATGGTTTCGATACAACATTATTAAAATTTGCGGCACCAGTTGTATGTAACTTGCTAGCCTATATTTTTAACCAGAATGGAAATGGGCAAGAATAACACCTATTTTCAAAGATGGGAACTGAGCAGATACGAATAATTATAGGCCTGTTTTTGTATTGCCAATAATTAGCAAAATAATTTAAAGAATAACTATATGATTTTCTAATCGTAAATAATTTATTAAACAATGCTCAATCAGGTTTTCGTAAGTTTCATTCAACTAAAAAAACACAGAATTATTTTAATGAAAGCAAAGCCACCGCTGCAATAAGTGTTTGACAATGACATGGTAAATCATCCATTTCTTATTTATAAACTACAACAACTTGGTCCTAATACTATGGCTTTAAATTGGTTTAGATTATATTTAGATGACAGATCTCAAATAGTTAAAATTAATTGTGCACAATCTGATGTCATGAAAATAAATATAGGTATACCACAGGGATCTGTTTTAGGACCCCTTCTGTTGACATTCATACAAATATTATTAATATACTGCACACGATCATTGAATAATTAAAATCACAACAATAATAAAGGCAGCTGGGAATTTTGCAAGTCATTATGCAGTAGCCAGCAAAAATCTAATAATTATGAATACCAATGTTCAATGTGCAACATTATTGATGAAAAGATGCTATTACATGGTTAAATCAAGTTGAAGTAATACATTGGTATGAGGAAAGACTGTAAAGAGTAATTTCTGGCATTTTCATTGAATAATTTTATTGGAAAATTTTGTTTAGGCATATCAACAACACTGCCTACTATACTGATGAGATCCAGGACACAGATGAAATATTTATAGGAGTACATTTAACATCGTACATTATGTTATTATTCCATTAAGGACCAAAATGGCTGACACAAGATACTTCAATAACCATAATTTGTTGTATATGGCCCTAACAGCAGTGAATAGGTTGATGTAACATATATCAATTTTATTTAGGCAAGACTCTCTTTCTACCTTGTTTAGTGAACCTGCCACCCGCCAATAATGATGATTTCAAATAAAGATAAAATTTTATTTTTAGCCAATTAGCACACCTGCAGCTGCGAAAAAATGGAGATTTCAGAAAAAAAAAAAGGTTTTCATTATTATGCCTGCTGCTGCCCTGAAATATGTACATTTCTTCTAAATTAAATGTAAAGCATATACCCAACATATTACTACACTGTTTACATACACCAATAAAATTAAATTATTATTTTCCCCATTATCTGGCTGTTTGGACCTTTGACATGTTTCAATGCATATTCCTATCCCTATACATACTGGCTGCAGAGACTTGGTTGATCTCAAATTATTCATTTACACATGTTTCTGTTTACTGGATTGAACCATTTTTTAAAACAGATATGTTGATACTGACCACTGACCTATGTCACAAGGTCTAATTTTGTCAGTAGACAATTGTTTTTATAAGAAACATAATAGATCAGATCAAATCAAGTCGGTCTAATTGAATATTTGATAAAAAAGTGACCTGAAGTGTGATACCCACCTCCGACTAAGAGTTCAAGGGATTTATATCTCTTTAACGGTATAATAATATAATCCATAATATAAAGCATTTCATATCTCTAACTACTTCTAGATGTGTATAAGAGACAGGATAGGACCGAATATATATATATATATATATATATATATATATATATATATATATATATATTAGAAGATGAAGATTCCACATTTGCTTCGATAAATAATATATAAAAAGACAGCAATAAAAAACAGCTATGAGTTTTAAACATACTAGAAGCAATATAATTTATTAAATCAAAAATATTTTAAACACTCCTGTGTTCTTCCTCAGTGTGAGGACAACTGAGGAATAATAACCTAGGCGGTTGACCAATATTGCGTCTGTATCAATAAATTTGAGACTTGTGGTCTACACTGCTGCCCTCAGTACTAAAAATGTATTAAGTAATTGTAACAATAGGAAGCATGTTGAGGTTGATCAGAGGATCATAAGGTGCCATAAATCTGACCTGCTACAGAATACACCACATTAAGGTATCAAATAATTGTCCTTTTCACATTTCTAGTAATAGAGAAATTAAATAGAGTGCACGTGGCTGTTTGTCCTCACTCAGGTTAGAACTGCTGTAATATTATTGCTGTAAGCCATGTGAATTGTACTGTTACAGTATGTTAGTGTTTGTCTAGAGTGGGAAAGAGCATTGTAGCATTATGAAGGCACATAACACTGTGGGGAGTTAGAATAAGCTGACTGTGGCTTGCTGATACTACATCTTTTATCATTTTTATATAACAAAATATATAATTCATATAGGAGTAGATTATTTCCAAAGCTTATGAATTATATATTATTTAATATAGTAGATAATTTATGAGGAGTGGAATATTATGTAATCAAAAAATATGATTTCCTACATACAGGTATTTTAACATTTTTTATATAAATGAATTTCAATTTTGAAAAATCAATGTGAATCAACATTTTTCATCCCTGTTTTAATGAGACATGGGGAATCCTAGTGTATATATGATTTTAATTCCATTAATATATTTTATTTAATTAAAAAAAAAATTGTTGTTATATTTTTGTGTAATGTAATTCAAGCAGATATAAACCCTCAATGGCACTGAAAACATTAAATAAACTGAATGAATTCAATTAAATTTTGACTGAAACTAGATTAGAGTAGAACTAATAAGGAGACACCTTTGGGACTAAAACAGTGTCCCCTTAATAGAACACTAACCGAAAATGTGAAATTGTCCCTTAATAACGATAACATACATTCTTTATAATTTTACTTTGAGTGATGTAAGAATCAGTTGCAGTAAAATTAGAACTCATTTATAGCAGTAATTAGCATTGCAAATATAATTCATTTTATAATAGGAATAATGAGCATGTTAGCCTATATCGATGTTCACTCAAAGTATTCAGGGAAGAAAATTCTGGCTTATTGCTCAAAAGGTGTCAAAATATAATTAATGAATTAATTTTTCTTATTTTGAGACTGCTGTAGTTTCCCTTAATAGGGGTTATTTGACCATTCCACACAATGGGGGTGTCCCCTTAATAGGGGTTGGCTCTTGTGTTAAAAGATATATTTCCCCTCGTTTCATGCTAGTGTCCCCATTAATAGGCATGTCCCCTGAATTTTTTTTAGTAAAACTTTAACAAATAAATCAATGGAATTGTCTTTGTCAACACAAACAATATCAAATACGGGGCAAGAAACCATTTTTAGTAACAATGACTAAAAAAAAACGCAACATTAAGAAAACCAGGTGTGACAGCCAACAGCTCTAACATGAATTAACAAGAAAGACACTAAATCACAATCAAACCTTGTATTCATAACTGAAGATCGAACAACGAATGATGAGTTCAAAAGCATATTATTTTGACAAAATAATTCTTGACCTGCGAGATGGTCTCATGAATGAAAAAAAAAGTATGCGACTAAACTACTCTAGGCCAGTGTGTGAATTCACAAACTGTTTGAATGCGTTTGTAATAATTGTAGTTGAATGACCTGATTCCAATGCATGCCTTGTAAACATGACTAGAATAAGTTCAGGCTCAGTGCGGTACCACAAATGAATTGATGATGACATTGCTCTCATTCTTGCTTCTAGTTGAATGACCCAATTCTTGTGTGTGCCTTTCTGCATCACTTTTTATTTTGTTAACTAACTAATTACGTAACAGCTATGCATATCAAAGGTCTACGATCAATCGTCTGCCTCGTAAAGCACAAACGTCGACAACGTACAAAGGTACACAAATAGGCATACAACCTAGTTTACAAATTTTTCAAATTATGTAATATGGACGTTTTATTGTACTCTTATATTTTAAAGTGAAATATGATTTGTATACAAAAACATTAATTTTAGTCAATTTAGGCAGTTAATGCATACACAGGGTCGGCTTGAGCTGGTTTTACACTAGACAAATTTATTTGCACAAATTGAAAGTGTCGGTTCGCTTCCTCAGCTCTGATTTGTTTCATTTCATTTATTTGTCTCAAACAATTAAAATGTACATAAACAGAAACGACAAAGAACAATCACAAAAGTACAACAAAAAAAAAAACAAGAGACAGGACACTCCAAAAGTAAAATCAATCACTATCCAGTGGAGGCCCTTCATGAGAAAAACACAAATACTTACAATATAAAATTCTTCAAAAAGATAAAAAATCGAAAGATAAATATTGAAATATAGAAAAATGTGTAAATATCAATAAATGAGCAAATTTAATTTAAAAGGTATTTTGATATATAAAAATATTCAGATAAGCATTAAAAATTATCTTAAAATATTCAATGTAAATATGTCAAACAAATCATTTAAAGTTTCATTGCACTTAAAATAAATAAAACAAGATTAATTACAATATTTAAAAAGAATGAGGTTAAAAATATGTGTTGTGTGTTGTAAAAATTTTAAATTTAAAAATTAATTTCACTAATTAAGAGTTAGCATAATGTTTATTCAGATTGTTAAGAAAATATTTGTAACTAGTATTAAGGAGAGAATTTCGGAGGTCAGCAGGTAATGTCTCCCATAATCTAGGAAATGAATTAAAAATTAAGTATTTAAAAGTATTTGTCCTGGCAGAGGAATGAGAAAAATTTAAGATTGTCTGTATGCCGCATATTAATAGAAATATATGAGAAGATGTCAAGGTGATATATACAAAATAGAATAGGCACTTGCAAACAAAGGAGATGGACATCATATCAAATCTATCTTTAATTGAAATTAAATTAAGTTTAGTTTAGTTAGCCTATCGTCATAAGTTAAATAACAACTTTTAAAAGGAAAACAAGCCCTTATAGCCCTTCTCTCAAGCTTATGTATGTGGTCAGATTGATATGGGTACCACGCTGGTACACCATATTCAAGTATGGTACGGACAAGAGTTGCGTAGAGTTTGAGAGTGACAGAAGGATTGTTAAACGGAATTAGACGTTCAATAAAACCGAAAAGACGCAAAGATTTGGTAGAAATAGCATTGACACGATCCCCCAGCCAAGGTTAAAAGAAATAGTAATCCCAAGATATTTGTGTTTATTTACAATAAAGAGTTCTGTGTTATCAAGATGGTAAGTTTTTATGAAATTTTTAATTACTGAGGAGCGAGTGATTCTCATCATTTTACATTTAGACAGATTAAGGCGCATACAATTATTTTTGCTCCATTCATTAACGTTCTTTGGGTCAGTTTGAAGCATTGTTTCATCATTATGAGATCTGATGGCACTGTATAGGACTGTATCATCAGCATATAAGGGAATATGGGACTTAACAATATCAGATAAGTCGAGAACAAATAAATTAAACAAGATTGATTGTTGTGTAGTAAAAACTACTGATTTAGGTTTTGATTCACGAGAATGAATTTGCTTTGTGTAAAACTGGCTCTATACACAGACATGTTACGTTATTGATTCATACATTTAATTGGACTTTGAAGCATAGAATTTCACCTTTGAAATAATTTTTACCTTTCTGACACTACAGATTGAATATATACAAGTAACTTGAAAGAGAGGTCGAACATCAATATACAGTAGGTAGGAATTTTTTTATCCTTTTGAATAAATAAGAAAAAAAAAAAACTTCTAAAAATATTAGTACCATTCCTACAAAAAAAATTATGAAAATTTTGGTTTTATATTCTGGTTTTTACTGGGCGCAGGCATTTTATTTGGTTTGAATACAGGAGGCCCTCTACTGAAATACCCCTACATCACTCTCAAACAATCCTATAGAGGGCAGCCTGGCTATAAAAAAATTATCATGAAATCTATACAGGGTGTACGTACGACGCCCCTCGCTATAAAGTATGGTCAAAGAGGGCGTCATCGTGACGCCATACGACTGGCAAGGGTTAAGAAAAATTGGTTAGATAAGTCAAGTAAGCGTAATGACAAAATTATTCTTGATCTTTTATAACATAAATACAATATCTATATACTATACTGATAGCTTTTACTTACTTTCTTACAGGCCATAATAAGTGAAGGAATTAAAATAATCAGAATGTTTGGTTTGAATTACATCTTGTTGGAGGTGTACTTTTTATTAACAAATTTATTTGTGGTCGTTGAACCACAAGCTACAAGCATCTTGCGCCAACCACAAAACGTAACCGAAAAAGAAGGGGAATCAGCCGACTTCACTGTTATGCTAAACGATGCAAAGCCAGGGTCTACGCTTACCTGGTATAAAGATACGATTTATGTCAATAAAAGTGATCCTCGTATAACGTACGATGAGGCAAACAGAGATACTGGACAGTTCACATTGAGAATAAATCCACTTATCCGGTCTGATAAAGGATACTACGTAGCTGCCTACGCCTTTGGAAATGTTTCAGTGTCATCACATAAAGCCTATTTGGACCTAATTGAAGTTCCATCTGAAGAATATCCAATATGCACGATATCCAAGCCGTTTTATGATATTATGGAGAATGTAATAGTGAGTTGCATAACTGAGAACACATCTCCGCAACCCGTTTTGCAATTTGTTGGCAAAGAATCAAAGAGTGATGTAATTAACAATGGATCACATATCATGATTCAAATGATATTCAGGGCCCATCCAAACTTAAATGGGCAAAAGTATTCTTGTTACCAATCAAATAGCAAAATTGAAACAAAATATTGCTTAGAAGTCACACTCAAAGTAAGTAACGTGTTCAATGTTGCCATATCAGGAAAGCAGAATTTTACGGTTGGAGATGCAGCCAAATTAACATGTGTTGGCAACTACACAAAGAGTGCTAGTTTCCATTGGTATATTCCAGACAAGATAAAAAGCCAGGTGAAAATGGAATTGAATAAAAATTGGATAGAAATACATGTAACTGAGGAGTCTAATGGCAAAAATATCACATGTACTATTGAAGATGGAGGTCTAGAAGGATCTGCATCAGTGATTCTTAAAGTGGAAGCCCCTGAACAATCTGAACAATCAGAAGAGGAATCAACTAGTACAATTAAACCAATTACATGGCTTCTTTCTTTCATATTATTAGTGTTGCTTTCTATTTATGGAAATTCATTAATAGTTACATTACTGCTATATAGAATTTACACATTTATAAAAAATAAAAATTGTGTTGCTAAGCCACAAGACTCATGCACCGCCTGTAGCAGAACATATACCTCTGTGTCACAAACGGAAACTGGAATGACCGAACTTAATTAACTAATCAGTTCATTAAAGCGAGGCTCTGGAGGAAATCACTTTCTTGATATGTTGATAAACACAATTGGTAATGAAAAAATTTGAATATTTAAAAAATGGGTGAAAAGACGGTGTTATGCTCTTTCCCAGATATCTGTATCTCCTTCACTATTCCCAATTATGAACTTCAAATATACTTCAGTGTCTTAGAAAAATCACTTGTATAACATGTCAAGGTGGAAAAAAGGGTAGTTACGCCTCCTTTTCCCCCAGTTTTTAAATATTCAAAACCATTGCCCATTTTTGGTCGAAGAAGTTTTTCCTTTATTAGAAAATTCAGTTCTACAAAATATCAAAGGATTACAATAAATATCCCTCCTCTGATTAGAAGATGAGTAAGCCTTGCAGTTGGACTTGAGGCACAGATGCATCAAGGTAAGCAACATAGCTGAGGCGTATGTGATGGCAATCATGCATGATTCTTCTAAATTTTTGTGATTTTAATCTTTGAGACCGCTGTTTATAATACTGTAATGTTTTTGTAGTTAAAGGTTGCATTTTAAAATCAGAAAAATGTAAATTAACAAAGTAAAATATAAGTACAGTACAGCTAATATAATACTAACAGACTGTAACAATATTTATAGCACAGATCATGAAGTTGCATTGCCTGTGTTTAGATCAGGGGTAGGCATAAAAAATGGTCGGCAGGCCAAAGTGAATTTTTGATTTAATACTAAGGGCCACACCCAGTGTGCTTCCAAAAACCTTTATACTTAATGCTCAGTTTTAATATTACTTTCTACAGGCGATCGGTGTCATTCTGCAAAGAAAAAAGGTCTTTTCTAATCAAAGATGGTTGGTGGGCCGCAAAAAAAATCACTGTTAGGCCGCATGCAGCCTAAAATCCAGTCAAGTGTATATATCTGGCTTGTGTGCACTTTAAATAAGCACTTGCATTTTTCTTTTGAGTAGGGGATTCCTGATGGTATGGTTCATTTCAGCCCCTGTCATCGTGGAATGATGTGAACTAAGTGCCTTTCTATGGCTGCAAAAATAGTCACAGACCATACACTTATGCACTTAACAATGACGCTGCGATTGATTACTGACTTTTATAATAACTAACCATAGTAGAGTCATTTTCATGAGATCCGTGACTAATTTTAGGATACCTTATTTTCTCGATGGATTTGGCAAGATGGACCAATTTAGATAAAATATAGCTCCTATATACCTCCCAGATTTGGGGGGAAAAAGTCCCGTTTGTTTTTCAAAATGGCCGCCTGTTGATTTGGATGCTTGTATCTCGATAACCACCGGTCAGAGAGACTTGATTTTGGTCTCAAATTGTTCACAATATGCATGTTCCTATTTGTTGTAATACAACTTTTTATCAAAAAATGACGGGAAATGCGATTTCTGAAAGTTTGACCTTTGACCTTGTAATGTCATATCTCGGTAACTACTGGTCACAGAGACTCACAATTGATTGCAAATTGTTCAGGAGATTCATGTTTATATTCGTCTTCAAATATTCAAATAGTGACCGGATATGGTACATTCTGACCTTTGACCTATTTTAGGGTCATTCCATGTCTAGTTGTTATAGTGACTGGAGATCCAACGCTGGCACAATAAACCTATTAAGAACAAACGAACCGCCAATTACAAAGGCCATTCACGAGCGATAACGAGGCCTTTGATGTACTATCATACAGACCGGCTTCAACAGTGCAGCACTGCAGTGGGAGGTGAGGACATGAATAACAAACCAAGTGTCCGACGTTACTCCAATAGTAAAACCCTATGCGCAGTTTAAAGTTCATAGTTCAACTATTGTTCTTCGGATGCTCTGTTGATCGGCATTTCGCGGCCTATCTTTCACCGAAAAAAGCAAAAAAATCCGATAATTTTTCGTTTGTCTGTACTCATACGAAAATATAGCTATCATTTATAATGTCTATAGTATTAGATGATTTTTAAGCAAGATTGAAACACTTTCCTAACGGTTCCTATCGATGAAACCTGGTGTTATTGGTGGGTAAACATGTGTTCGTACTCCTGGTACTCAACGATAAACTGTGCCCATACGTGTTCGTAGAGAAAACCTCATTATAAATTTGATGATTTGGCAGGCTGTGACGTCATTGAACATGGTTTTTGTTGGCGATAGTTCCTGTTTAGTGGCATAGGCCTATAGGTATATGTTTCATGCTTCGATCAGGGAGTTAGATTAATCCTGATTTAATGATAAGGAGTGGGTGTGTGTGTGTTATGTTTTTTGTATTTCCTGAATTCTTTTAATTAAATGTTTATAAAATTAGTTTTAATGCTTTACTTTATTATTTTCAGATGAATATTAGTGCAGTGTATTAAGCAATCAAACTAAATAATATGACAAAATATGGCGTTACTGACGGAATGAATAACTGATAAACAGAAAAATACATAAGAAATGATATGATATAATGATTATCAGTATATTTATTAAAAAATAAACATGAAATATGATAGTTTCACGTAATTATTTATTTCTTAGATATTATTTTAACGATGGATTCTATTTTACATTTTACCACTTCCAAACAATAATTGTCCAATGGGGTGACATATGTGCAAGATGTTTATCTCAAAACACCTCAACCTTCCACCACCACACCCCACCCCTCATGCAATGTCTGTTATGTGCGGATAAATCTAATAATTTAACCCGATTTTAATATGCAATGTGTTAATAACAGGGGCGGCGCCAGCCTATGAAATCTGGGGGTGGGGAAGGGGAAGTGAGTGGAACGGTACAATGTCGGCAGAGGGGGAGGTCCCCGGTGAGAACTAAGTGGGCGTGGTCAGGCGTCTGTTAAAATTTTTCTAAAGTGTTTCAAGGAAAAAAAAAATATAACGATTTAGGGGTTTCATTCTTTCATTTAATGTAAAATTATTTTTCGTCAAAACCACTTCTAAACATTTTGGAAAATGAAGAAGATACAAGATAATGCGCATTCAAAATAATAAATTACTATTCTTTATTGATGGTATAATTCTCTGAATTGGAATTTGTGTCGTAATTCTTGTAGTATCGTATACAGTTCTACTTCTTTTTGGTGTTCGTCGTGCCGCAACAAGTACCGAAAAGTTCTTGTAAGACGAGTACAGTAATGACAAACAAACTAACATGTGACCCGAAGGCAGCATAACTGAAAGGCAGCCATTTTTCGTTAAGAAATTTATGAATTTGTAGAATAGGACTAGTCAACTCTTTAAAGTTAAAAAAGTACAGATTTCAGAATGGGTAAAACATGACAGCTCCCTGGTAAGGTGAGAGAGATGACAAGACTGCTTGCTTAAGACTGCTTCTTTGAAATTGTGAACATTTGGACTGTCGCCAGACGTTTGGCTGCATCTCGTCTCCATAATATTTTAGGACTAGCCTAGGCCTAGGTCAGTATTTTAGATAACTACATTACATTGACACTTAAAGAAAAAACACACTAATGTTAGCATTATTTCCGTTAACTTTTAATAGAAAAATGAGCTTCTTTGCTTCATTCCTTTGCTGTAAATTCTAAGCAAACTCGGATGACCTTCAATGAGTGGTCTACTGTGTGACGATCTATGGCAGGATTGCGTCATTTTATTGGTAGCGGTATAACTTGAAGTAATTATGTTAACGAGAATTTAATGTGCGAATCAATTAGCTTAACGATCGCCCTAGGGGCTGGTCTGTAACATGGTACAAAAGAGCCTGACTTCGTTGGATCTCCAGTCACAATAACCTGGTCTAATCAACCAGATTTAAAAAAAAAATTCCTGAATGACCATATCAGACTTTGATGAAATTCCATAAAAATGATCCACTGTATGAAAAACCAAAAAAAAATCTTCAAGATGTGCAAACGCTATTTACTATTTACAAATTTGGAAGCTTATAACTCGGGATTGGTAATAGCTTTCAAAGTCAAACTTGGTATTCTAAATTATTTTTCGCCATATTTCTTAAATATGGCCTTAGATTAACAGTTATCCCTTCCCTTTTGAAGTTATCTGCACTCAAATTAACCGCTTTGTTTAACGATGCAATTTTTTTTGTGATTTTCAAGGTCACCCTGCGTCCACATGAATCGGTATATACACCTCATATTACAGATATATTATCTATGTGTAGTTGTCTCTAGCCACATGCAAGCGCAGGCTG
>NW_022704401.1:357289-364698 GCF_011630105.1 Anneissia japonica | reverse complement strand
CCCTAGGGGCCGGTCTGTAACATGGTACAAAGGAGCCTGACTTCGTTGGATCTCCAGTCACTATATATAATAACCTGGTCTAATCAACCAGATTTTTAAAAAAAATTCCTGAATGACCATATCAGACTTTGATGAAATTCCATAAAAATGATCCACTGTATGAAAAACCAAAAAAAAAATAAAAAAAAATTGCCTTTTAGGATATGTAGTTTCCGAGATACTGATGTGCAAACACAATTTACTTCAACTTTGGGAGCTTATAACTCAGGATTGGTAATAGCTTTCAAGGTCAAACTTGGTATTCTAACTTATTTTTTGCCATATTTCTTAAATATGGCCTTAGATTATCAGTTATTCCTTCCCTTTTGAAGTTTTCTGCACTCAAAATAGCTGCTTTGTTTAACGATGCAAATTTTTTTGTGATATTCGAGGTCACCCTGCGTCCATATGAGTCGGTATATACCCCTTGTATTACAGATATATTATCTATGTGTAGTTGTCTCTAGCCACATGCAAGCGCAGGCTGATCAAATAAATTAAAATTGAATGGCATATATTCAAAGTTGGAACCAGATCTATAAAAGAGAAAAATGCCTTCTCAACAACGGATCTTCATGTGGACAGTTAAAATCTTTTTTTTAATTTATCCCAGTTAATCAGATATATTAGATCTACCTATAAACCAAATTTCAGCTTTGGTACTCAGCTCCTTCATGGTTAGATACGATATTGAAATCTACACATATTTTAACACAATCAGAAATCACGAAAGTTTTTAAGGGTTGAGTCATTCTATGCCAACTCAAAATGCATTACACCAGGGTCATAGATTTTTAAAAAAATTTTTGCACACTGACTCAGTGATATAGATGTCTATGTGAACTGAAAAACCTGAAATTTTGAGACTCGCCAATTCATTTGTTTTCCTGTAACGGCAGTTTGAGGTTAAGGGGGTGTGGCCTCTCAACAAATGCATTACAGATTATAGATTTTTTATTTTTTGTACTCTCCAGCCTTCTTGTGAAGAAAAACCTGAAGTTTTGAGACACAAATTCCCTTTTTGTTTTCCCGTAGCGGCAATTCAACGTAAAGGGGGTGTCCCTCAAATTAACTTTGATTTTCATATGCTAATATCATCATACAACCCCTCCATTTGTGGTGTAGGACACCTTTTACTGCTGATTCCAAATCCTTAAAAACATATTTTAACACATCATCAACAATAATACCCTACTTTTATATAAATATTTTTTACTTTAAATTTCTAAATCTTTGTCAGAGACCTGTTAATTTTTCTATGAATTTCAAATTTATTGATCTAAAGTTATTTCTGGTTTAATTCTTAAAGGGCAACTTCAACCTGGCTAATAATAACCTCATCGAATTTGTATTGTGGGTGACGCCCTTATTATTAGTAAGTCACAGCACTGGGACATCACATGTAATTTCTTTGTGGCCAATGTATGGTTAATTATTTTCTGGAAACTTTCTATTTCTGTTTCATGAATATATTCATGTTCGATTCATGAATAGAAACTTTCTAGAATTCATATTATATTCATATTTATTTTGGGCCACACCCCCTTAACTTCAAACTGCCGCTACAGGAAAATGAACGAATTGGCGAGTCTCAAAATTTCAGATTTTCAGTCCACACTATATCACTGAGTCAGTGTGCGGAAAAAAAAAAAAAAAAATCTTTGACCCATGGTGTAATGCATTTGTTGAGTTGGCATGGAATGACCCAACTCTTAAGAACTTTTGTGATTTCCTATGATGTTGAAATATGTGTTTTTAACATAGTATCTAGCCATTAGCTAAGTACCAAATCTAAAATTTGGTTTATAGGTAGACCTAATGTACCTGATCAACTGGATGGGGAGTAAATTTAAGAAAAGATTTTTACTGTCCACATAACAATCCGTTGTTGGGAAACATTGGCGTTTTTCACTTTTATAGATCTGGTCCCAACTTTGAATATATGCCATTCAATTTTAATTGATTTGATCAACCTGCGCTTGCATGTGGCTAGAGACAACTACACATAGATAATATATCTGTAATATGAGGTGTATATACCGATTCATATGGACGCAGGGTGACCTTGAAAATCACAAAAAAAATTGCATCGTTAAACAAAGCGGTTAATTTGAGTGCAGATAACTTCAAAAGGGAAGGGATAACTGTTAATCTAAGGCCATATTTAAGAAATATGGCGAAAAATAATTTAGAATACCAAGTTTGACTTTGAAAGCTATTACCAATCCCGAGTTATAAGCTTCCAAATTTGTAAATAGTAAATAGCGTTTGCACATCTTGAAGAACCACGCCCCTTTTTTCATACAGTGGATCATTTTTATGGAATTTCATCAAAATCTGAGACAGTCATACAAGAATTTTTTTCTTATCTGGCTGATTTGACATGGAATGAGCCTACAATAGGTCAAAGGTCAGAATGTACCATTTCCGGTCACTATTTGAATATTTTTTTCATTAAGACGAATATAAACATGAATCTCCTGATCAATTTGCAATCAATTGTGAATCTCTGTGACCAGTAGTTACCGAAATATGACAATACAAGGTCAAAGGTCAAACTTTCAAAAATCGCATTTCCCGCCATTTTTTGATACAAAGTTGTATTACAACAAATAGGAACATGCATATGGTATCCTAAAATCAGTTTTAGGCTATATGTACTTAATTGGTGCTGAAGACATTTTGTAAGATAATTTTTATCAGTGGCAATGTCCCCCACAGGAGGGCAAGAGTTGCACTTTGGTGCAAAGCTCCATCCAAGGGCTGTATATCTGATCTGGGGGAAGGGTTTGGGACCCCTCCAAAATGAGAACATTTTAATAATAATATAATAATACTACTTGTATAATTTTAGAATTTGGACGCTGAATAGGAAAGTGTCCTTTGAGGAGAGTTCTCCATCTACTGTAGTTTTAGAAGTTAAGGCCTTCATGAAGTTTGCTTTTCATGAGGGCTTAACTGCGGGTAGTTTAAGCTGTAGTTAAACACAGTAGTGCTGGATAAGGACATTAAACTGCACTTGGTCGAGCCATATTGGTCACTTACCTTTGTCTAAAAACTATTTATTGTAGAGCTATAAAGTTTGTCTTGTTAAAAAGATTGCAATAATACAGTAATTAGGTTTGCTATTGGCAATCCTTGGTTCATATGCATTAAAGCAAACAGTACATTCATTAAATCAATTAAACAATAACAAATTAAATTATAATAATTAAGTCTACTTTGTTTTGTGTTTTCACTAGATGTAATTCAATAAATGTAATTATTCAACATACCATATTAATCTATTCTGAGCCAATGGATGTACGGAGCCATCCAGTCAAAGCTAATTTCATGGCTCTACCTATCCCTATTAACCCACTTTTCCATCCTCAATAAACTCTTATTATTTAGAGTTTACCAATGTTATCAAGCACCCACCCTCAAAATTTCTATCATCGACCCTTAGTTTTCAAACAAATCATTCATTCCACCGAATATATGATATTTTAAACAATCAATCAATCAGTTAATCAACCATTCAATAAACCAATCAATATAATAAAGTTATTCATTCAATCTTTCTGTGAACCTGCATCAATTCTCAATCAATCAATCAATCAATCATTCACTCACTCTTTTAATCAGTCAATCTATTAATTACGAAAACATATGCTATGGGGAGACAGTAAAAATGTATACTGTATAGGCCTATTCCATTTATGCTGTTGGTGTCATTGTAGGATAGTATAATACATACTCCAAGTATCGAAATGCACGCCATCGTGTCGGGATTCAATATTTTGACATTAATTATGTCATCATCAGGAATGTCATTGTAGTTGAAGCAGAACACTGTTCATACTGTACTTTATTGCCATATACACATAGCATCAACAACTACTTAAAAATACAACTCACTATTTGATGAGGAAATGTCTTTGTATGATCTAAACAAAACTAAACTAATCAAATTCATGCAGGAAGCTGGCTCTTTACTTATTTCCCTATTGTTTCTAAATAGTCACATGATTTCAACATTCTTTCAATTTCAACATAATAACAATGGTAAAAGAAATTCATCATTTTTTTTTTCCATCAGCATAATGAACACAGTGCTGCTGTTAATTTCAAATATTAATTTGGGATTAGTGGGGAAATACACAATATGAGCTTTGTACTTTGTTCATATGCATAATGAGCAGTCATGGTTCAAAGTGTACTGTAGGAGAGAGATTTTTTTTCTCTGTTACTGTCGGAAGCCACTTCAGTGGCGTAACACTAGGGCTGGGGGGCTCTGTGGCAGTCTGAGACTGCGGGCCATTTTCACCATATCCACTGATTTGTTTCTCTCACTGTATTTTAAATGTTTTTAATGACAAAATAAATTATATGATATCAGTGGCAAGTCCAGGATTAAATAGAGGGGGCCTAGGGAGTGACCTTCACAGGTAGGGGTCTATAGTACCTCAGACCCATCAAGGTTGGTGCTGAGGTAAAAGATATAATACAATTCTCTTTTTATCTCCATTTAAAAAAAATTTTGACAAATTGAGTAGGGGGGAGGGGGGAGAGGCCCAGGCTGGCTGGGCCCAACTTTAATCTGTCACTGGATAAAATACGACAGTCCCACAGACAGAAACAATATTCCGTTATGTAGGACCCTGTGTAGGGGGGGTGGTCGCGAGCCGCACAAAAACACATATGTGTTATGCCACTGTTCAAGTTGTCGAAACTGAAAAAAATAATTTGGCCATTCAAACAAAGTTGTTATGATAGCAGCTCAGAAAATACTGGGGTCCTAAAAGCAAAATATTTACCATCATAAATAAATCATCCAATATCTCTTTGCAGCAAGCAGATCCTGCCATTTTAACCCGTTTGTTTTACCACTGGACACAGGTCCAAGGCCCAATGCTGCCCCTTGATTATCTGACTCCATGTTGGCATATATCTAGAGCATTCTCTGATGACTAGGACAAAACTAAAATATTAGACAGGGATGGTGCCAGGATTTGCCTGAGGGGGGTCATAGGTCCTGACGGGGGCTGATGTCCATGATGATAGGAAAGTGGGCGTGGTCGGTCGACGCTCAAAATCTTTACATAGTTCAGGAGGAAAATCCCCAAAAAATATGGCAATTTAGGGGCTTATAAGGCTTATTTAATCGATTTTGGAGTGTTCTAATAATTATTATTTTTTTATTCTCCTCAATGAATTGTGGCGTTCCTCCCCGACGTTGGGGGGCCCAGGGTCTGTATTAGAACAGGTTGCAATTTGATGCTAATCACTGCTAGTATTTATAACCTATTACATCATTTGTGAAATTACAATTTCCTGCACATTCAGATTTTGGCATATAAAGCAGACAATGCATAAAGTTATTCTTGATCACAATTATGAAATCTAAGACATATAAACTTTAAGACACGCAGTTACTACTTACTTGTTTATTCTTCTGACAAAGAAGAATAGACACTCTTACGCTGACGAAGGCAGCAGGTGCTGCCGAAAATTTCGTTGAATAAATGCACATGTCTCAAATTATGTCAAAGTGTCCGGGGTTTATTTTAACAACTGCAGTGTTATCTGTCTCTTATACACTATAGTTGTATCCGATGTAGTAGGTTCCACGTATGTCTCATTCGAATATATAAATAAAAGTAAATACGAAAATGAAGCGATAGCTTCTTCAGCGTTAACACGTATGAATGAGAATTACAGAACAAATCAAACTAAAAGTATCAAGTGAATAACTAAGATAAGTCGTAAGATAAAAGGCCAGCAATTAGTAAATGAGAAGTGATAAACTAATAAACAGTCGGAAGCATTAAAAAGGACTGGCGGTAAAATTGCTTGTGACAAACAACAATGCAAAATAAACAATAATAAGGAAGTCAACTGTAATACTGAGAATCAGAGAGAACAGTAATAAAAAAATTACTGTTCTCTCTGTTTCTCTTCTGTAGACGAGTTTTATCAAACACACATGATAATACATTTCCAAGGCTTAGGCAACACGCAGAATGTATCATTTTCGATTGGCCTAGGCTTGGGCCTAAAATGAAACAAGACTGATTTATTAGCTTTAAATATGCCATTTTATTGTGTGGGGTATTTGGTCATGCAATAGTTGTTCTATTACATGAAAACAAAGAGGTCAGTAATTTCTTGGAAATTGTATGTATTTCATCGCGGTGTTAAGCAAGCATACACAACCAAAACAAAAAAAGGTAAAAAATAAACTTAAGCGGACCAACACGATTTACGATCATATCATTTAACATCTTTTCTAACTTTTACACCAAAGAGTTCACTGGGCACGAAGAGCGAAAATAATATACTCATTTTTGTGACTGTATACTCAATTGCACACACAACGGATGAAAAAATATTATAAGAGATGAGATATTTATCTATCATTTAATTAAAAACAAATATGAACCATGCTAAAAAATACAGGTTATAACTATAAATGCCGGACTGATTTTGACTTATGTGGACAGGTAATTTAAAAGTCAATATCGGTTTGGCGGACGATTATGGCCCCGGACCAAATTTTTCCTGACAGGCCTATCCAATTCAGGCCAACATTTTATATAAATGCAGTGTTTATCCTGTCATTAGCCAAATGCCCAAATCCTAAAAAAGCTGAATTTTGCTAAATATTTTCATTCAAAATTAGCCAAGCAGATATTATATGGAATTAGTCTTTTGTTTTGGATAATAAATCTTCTAATTTTCATACCAAATTAGCCAAAATATTGTTTTTGGCCAGCTTAAACCCTGTAAACATTTAAAAATATTTTTTTTGACCCATCGATTGATCTCTCCTAAGAAAGCCTCCCCCCTACCCCCACACCACATCTGATTTTTATGATCAGAGGCAACAACATTTCATTCCAGCCAGGCCTGATGATAGCAAAAACAAATGCAAAACATTACAGCAAGAGTTTTCCTATTATTGCAGGACTAACAGCTATGCAACCACTAATATCATACTAAATACCATATATATGATCCAATAAACACTATGATGCTTTTGGAGGATTCAGTATAGCGCTTATTTGAAAGGCGTGCCGTTGAGGGCGGTGTTTATTACAAATTACTGGAGTATGAAAATGGTACCATATCTCCTACTCAATGTTATTTCTCAATTGTAAGTTGATATTGGGTTTGCACATGTTTTCTTCTGCTCACATTTCCTCATATTACAAATCACAGTACATCTCTCAATATTACATGCAGGCTGGTTTATTCATCATGTGGGTAGTATAAATTTTTATTAGTATTAGAGTACTATGCCATATGACCAAATAGAGTGAAACAGCATGAATACAATGAATAATTCAATGTAGGAGCATATATCTAGAGGTTACACTGTATATATA
>NW_022704401.1:356284-356921 GCF_011630105.1 Anneissia japonica | reverse complement strand
TGTCTAACTCAGTATTTACCTTTCTTTGATGATTATTATATAATTTAACAGTGTTAACGGCTACCTTGATTTATATTATTTGCAACTATTTGTTTCTAGCCGTAATTATTGTGTAATGGAGTGTATCTGGTGGTATTTGAATCTGTTCAACCATGAAGCCTCCATGGTCTAATGGTTATGACACTTGCCTTGACAGCGAGAGATTGCAGGTTCGAGTCCTGCCAGAGGCATTATATTACACAATTTCTTTATACATTTATTTACAGGACAACATTCGTTGAGAGCTATGCTACTGCGAAGCAGCCAATTCATATTCTTGACAGCAATTTGACCTCTGAAAGGTCACTGTTTGTCAAAAAACGACTGCCTAAGACGACTGAAAAGCGGAGTTTCCTTCTTTCGTTCTGCCGGGTAAAATCAATTACTTTAGGCGACGTTTGTGGACTAACCTACTCGTACCAACGTCCGCATGTCGCGCTAGCCTTATCCTACTCTAGGCCTAGACTTGCCAGGATGGTATAGGCCTAGCCTTGAAGGGACGAAGGTCCCAATGAAAAACAACGTCGCTCTTTGATAGCTAACATTGTCTATTTAACATCACAATAATTCATTATTAGACCTATAGTTGTTTTTTGAA
>NW_022704401.1:355958-356270 GCF_011630105.1 Anneissia japonica | reverse complement strand
CTGGCTAACGTCTCTATCTATTGTCGTGACGTCATGGCTCGCTGGCTCACACTTGTGATATGTCTCACACTTGTGATCAAATAACACGCTGGCTCACACTTTGGCAACACTCATTGGCAGTCAACTCGCCCCTAGAAAACCTGCCCTTGGAAACTTGCCCCATAAAAAAAATGTACACTTCCCAGACCATGCAATCTTCAAAATAAAAATTGTAACCTTTGGTAATCAACTACATTTTCCACATACATAGAAATTTTGAAACTTTATTAAAAAAAAAACCTAAACCATAATTCACCACACTAGACACTTTTT
>NW_022704401.1:346310-355902 GCF_011630105.1 Anneissia japonica | reverse complement strand
GTCTCATATTATTTGTTATAGTTTTATTATTCATTATTTTCACTTGACTCGCATAAATAATTTTGTTTGAAGAACATTTATATGCAGTTGTACTTCGCAGCACTTCACTTGCAATTTGCAATTTCTAGTTATATCCTTTATATTAACACTACATGTATTTACCTTTCTTTGATGATTATTATATAATTTAACAGTGTTAATGGCTACCTTGATTTATATAATATATATATATATATTCATATACATATGTATATATATATATATATATATAATTACATAAGGATGGATTCTTTAAATGTAAGCAACCAAATAACATGAGCCTGCTTTTATATAAATAAAATCTATAAAAAAATAGAAACTATTGTGTACAAACTAAAAGACTATAATAATTTGATGGACATCTTCCATGAAAATATTATTATACTTATTCTTTTCAAAACCTTTAAGATGTAAAGGTTTACGCAATAGATAACCTACCTGGATATGCAAGATATTTGTTTGTCAGAATACCCCTAAAAATAATAGAACTGTCCATGTTTAATAGCTCTACAAAAAGCTCTATCATTTGAACTTTGGAGGTACTTTGGAGGTTACTACAAGGTGTGCTACAGGAAGAGCATGTTGTTATTCACAAGATTCACAATCCAAACAGATGCTGGCATATTATTTAAATTTTTACACCTTATTCCCCCAGTTTTTAAATATTAAAAAATCTGTATCTCATTCACCGTTCCCCAGTTTTTCATCAAACAACTTTTTTCTGTCTTAGAAAAATCAGTTCTACAACATATCAAAACATTTTTTCCCTCCGGAGCCTGACTTTAAGAGGCCACATTGGTATTTCTTTAATAACATGGCTATCTGCTTAAGCCTGTTTTCTACTAGGCGAATAGACAGCAGCCATTTGCTTTCTGACTCTGATTGGTTGGGCATTTTTTCGCTTCACAAAAACTTGGATGTAAATGTGAATGCGCATAAACCAACCCTTTCGATTTGCGCGAATACATTCGCCTAGTGCAAAACAGGCTTTTACTTGGTAAACGCCATGTCTGATTGGATATGCAATTTCAACTGCATGTTTTATACTTCTTAGTCTGCCCAGCACTACAAAATATATGCACTGATGAAATTTCTAAATTGCCAATAGAATTACTTGACAATGCAGAATTGCATAATCAATTTATTAATGCAAATGATGACCTAAAAATACTTCATATTTTGGGTTTTTCATCGTTGCAACTTAGCATGAAAAAGTATGAAAATATCTTCAACAATTTTTGCAAGAGATTGATGCAGTGTTTGGAGAGGGAAGAAGAGTACCTAGAATTTTGTTTCTGAAAATAGGGGGTAAAGTTTTGTTCAGTTTTTATTAGTGGGGAGGGATTATATTTGAATTTCCAGAAGAAGGGGAGGGAGGAAGGAATTAATTTAAGCTGTTTTGAGTTTTAAATTATAACTGTTCCTGTTCTTTGATGTATGACGCACCTTTGTTTTTCGAAGTGTGCCAATGATGTAAAAGTGCAAGTCCAAATAAATATATTATTAATATTGAATGTGTAGTTTTTCTCCCCTACTTGCTTCTGTAACACAAACTATTTTTTTTTACATCTTATAAAAACAAATTAGAATAAAATATGTTTTCATAGGACCTCCAGCCCCTTGATTATGCCACTGCTTTAGCGCTCCCCAATTATTTATTCTGATATTTTGTATCCCTCCATTTTTTTCCAACATTAAATTCATTAAAATATCTTCATGCTTTTTAGTCTTGTCCTGTTGTAAACATTTTGGGAACAATGGCAATTAGTCGGTTTATCGAGGTAAGTATTCACGAAATAGACTTAATGTGTACAAATTTTTCATGTTTGTAATAATGATTTTTATATTAAACTGAAAATTCTGAA
Source organism: Anneissia japonica (assembly GCF_011630105.1). Taxonomy (NCBI): domain Eukaryota; kingdom Metazoa; phylum Echinodermata; class Crinoidea; order Comatulida; family Comatulidae; genus Anneissia; species Anneissia japonica. Next base: position 353,998 of record NW_022704401.1, on the reverse strand, counting down.
AATTATAATTCTATTGGTATATCTCTTTTGATTTTTATGTAATTATTTATAATCATATACATATTTTATTATTGTTAATGTGAAAATCATTGCAATTCAGCTACTTGCTGTGAACTTGATTTTTGAGTAAATAATAATAATAAATAATTATAATATAATAATTTTGGATTTACATAGCGCCTCACGAGAAGGGGGGGAGGGTGGGGCCAGCCTCTAAATCCACACCTGTGCTTAATGGAGGATCAATCAGAAAACCAATTTCGGTTTATTTGATCCTCCTTCCTTTTGTTACACTCTCCCATAATTTGCTTATCACTTTGATCACTTTTTTTCTTGTTTTTTTCCCCCAAATAGTGTTTACTTAAAGTGAATTTTCTGTTTATTGTTTTATTTTCAAAAGGAAAAGCAATTTTGATTTTATTTTATTTTAATATTTTTACTCTCTGAGCTCAACTTTAATTATTTACTTACAAGACTAATCAAGGCTCACACTACATGATTATATGATCAGAAAAAAAAGCAGTAACTTATTCAAGGGTGATTGCAAAATTAACCAAGCCTGTTAATCATTAAGGAAAGCACTGATGTTAGCTATTGAATGAGTCAATTTTTAACTAATTAATATATTCAGTACATGTTTAAAGGTTATTCAGTGGATGTGCAGACCAGCAAATCTTACATCATGCATGTAAAATCCTTTCCTGTGATACAACTGGTGCATGACAGTCAAGCAGGCAATAATGGAAGCTATTAAGTGATGGGAAAATATTTGATTCTAAATTTAAAACCAGGAATTTATTCTAAAATGTAAACAGTGAGAGAGTGAGAGAATAACTTAGCACTCTCCAATCATGTGTTTGTAATGCTTTCAGTTGCGAAAGATAGTGTATTAAATAATACTAATTTGTATTTCAACCCTCCAGCAGAAACATGAGGAGAGTAGTGATGGAATTAAACAAATGTCCCTAACGATCTACTGTACATGATTTATCATACTGACCCCATTTTGGTGATGCCCCTGACCTATAGATCATACAGTACTGGGGCAGGTCCCACCTACAGTACAACATCTAACATAATCAAAATAATACTCCAAATTGATATATAATACCTCTCCCAGTAGGGTAAAATTTCCAAATCACCATGGAGATAACATGACCTTGCTCTTGGCCCAGGGTATTAATTGACAAAACATACTTTATGTGGGCGGCCATTAGGGTCAAAATAGAAAACTCAACAAACAAAGGACAAACTCAAAAAACAAAAGTTTAAGTTGATATTTTATTGACATTTACTATTAAAGCATTGTCATTTTCTTGTAAGTTTTATATACAAAACAATTTTTTCTTCAAAAAATAGAGGGGCGTACACCCCTAATGCCCTTCTAAATCTGCCACTACATAACATCATCACACTTATTGGTGTAATATGCAGCATACCTCCTATTGCAAGGGTAGAGAGTAGAGAGTTTAACATAACATAACATTTTAATTAGCGGCCGGGTAGGTGAACTGAGCAGTATAATCACGTTTCCCTGACATTAAATGAAGCTGTTTGTCGGAAATGAGCAGTTGACGAATGAACTATAAATCATTATACTGAATAGATAATAATATTTTATGCAGGGACCATGGTATAACCAGAAAAGCGGGTACCTGGAATAAAGCCTTATAAAACTGCATCCAAATTCATTGACCAGGAAAATACGCCTATTGCAAATATGATGTGCACATCATGATTAAACTTACTAAAATTATCGTTATCAGCATGGTGATAATACAACTTCTATACCAGGGTTTCGAGTAAGATAATGCGATTTGAATTACTAATGCAATGCTCAAATGTTGCTGCCTCTAACGTTAAAAAATAGTATTTTTGCGAGTTTGGTTGGCCGAGTTCGTTGATTGCCGGCTTTTTAGTTTGTAGGGCAAGATTGTCCAAATGGCAAACTTTCCTTGGCTGGCCTGTGGCAGCTGTAAAATTTGCATGACGAATCTGTCTGCTGATGACCGGTAGTAATTTTTTGAACGGGAATGTCTAAATGGGAAATTGTTCTTTGCTCACTAGTGGTGTATGCTAATGGTTGGTAGTAGTTTGTTGGATGGGCAAAATTATTTTTTTGAGTTTGTCTCTTATTTGTTGAGATTGTCCTTTGTTTGTTGAGATTGTCTGTTTGTTGAGTTTGTCCCTTGTTTGTTGAGTTTTCTATTTCGACTCTAATGGCCGCCTATAACTTTATAGTGTCATACAGTACGCCTATTATTGTATGACAAAGTTGCTAAACTCTATACAGCACTGTATTATATTTTTATTTAACTTTTAAAATAATTTTAAATCAGTGTTTAGCACTAATTTCCATTTTGCATAAAAAACAAAATCACTAAATAAGGCCACACTATGTCTGAAATGAATCTGGCTATTATTGTATTTTTGTAGCAAGGGCCTACTGGAGAAGTTTTATTTTAGGCAAATTTTGCTTCTTTTTTTTCCAGAGGTTGCTTTAGGTAAATTTTGATTTGGTAATATTTTAAGATGAATATACAATATAGCGTTCATATTTAAGTGGCATTTCAATATTTTTAGAATAAATTTTATATTTTTTTATAGCATACAATATTATGCCAATCCTTTGCACAAAAGATACCTTTTTTAACAAGTTATTAAATTGGGTAATATAAAGCTGGCAGGGTGTCAACGGCAAGGGTTCATTTCAATATTTTTATAATAAATTTTATATTTTGTTATAGCGTACAATATTATGCCAATCCTTTGCACAAAAGATACCATTTTCAACAAGTTATTAAATTGGGTAATATAAAGCTGGCAGGGTGCCAACGGCAAGGTGTGGGCCTGTCTAGGAACTGTAGTTCTCAGAATGTACAGCATTTTAGGTATTTACATTTCAAAATTTAAATAGTCTTCCAAAATGGAAACATTTTTTATCACTCTTTTCAACTAATTTTCAGTTTAGAGGCCCTGGACCTGATCTCAACCAGGGTCTAGGGTCTGTGTATGGTGAAGTGCGGCATATTAGCCTAAAATCGATAAATAGACACATCTAGATGTGTATAAGAGACAGGTCCTGGGACGTCCCAAAATAACTCTGAGGCATTTTAGGCATTTTTTTCTTTTTCTTTCTTTTTTCTTCTTTTTACTTTTCAAAAGAAGGTGGGGGGGGGAGAGGGTGGGGGGCCAGCCTCTAAATCCACCCCTGTGCTTAATGGAGGATCAATCAGAAAACCAATTTCGGTTTATTTGATCCTCCTTCTTTTTGTTACACTCTCCCATATTTTGCTTATCACTTTGATCACTTTTTTTCTTGTTTTTCCCCCAAATAGTGTTTACCTTGAAGTGAATTTTCTGTTTATTGTATTATTTTCAAAAGGAAAAGTAATTTTGATTTTATTTTATTTTAATATTTTTACTCTCTGAGCTTAACTTTAATTATTTACTTACAAGACTAATCAAGGCTCACACTACATGATTATATGATCAGAAAAAAACAAAGCAGTGACTTATTCAAGGGTGATTGCAAAATTAACCAAGCCTGTTAATCATTGAATGCACTGATGTTAGCTATTGAATGAGTCAATGTTTAACTAATTAATATATTCAGTACATGTTTAAAGGTTATTCAGTGGATGTGCAGACCAGCAAATCTTACATCATGCATGTAAAATCCTTTCCTGTGATACAACTGGTGCATAACAGTCAAGCAGGCAATAATGGAAGCTATTAAGTGATGGGAAAATATTTGATTCTAAATTTAAATCCAGGAATTTATTCTAAAATGTAAACAGTGAGAGAATAACATAGCACTCTCCAATCATGTGTTTGTAATGCTTTCAGTTGCGAAAGATAGTGTATTAAATAATACTAATTTGTATTTCAACCCTCCAGCAGAAACATGAGGAGAGTAGTGATGGAATTAAACAAATGTCCCTAACGATCTACTGTACATGATTTATCATACTGACCCCTTTGGTGTTGCCCCTGACCTATAGATCATACAGTACTGGCAGGTCCCACCTACAGTACAACATCTAACATAATCAAAATAATGCTCCAAATTGATATATAATACCTCTCCCAGTAGGGTAAAATTTCCAAATCACCATGGAGATAACATGACCTTGCTCTTGGCCCAGGGTATTAATTGACAAAACATACTTTATGTGGGCGGCCATTAGGGTCAAAATAGAAAGCTCAACAAACAAAAGACAAATTCAAAAAACAAAAGTTTAAGTTGATATTTTATTGACTTTTACTATATTTAGCATTGTCATTTTCTTGTAAGTTTTATACAAAATAATTTTTTCTTCAAAAACTAGAGGGGGCGTAGACCCCTAATGCCCTTCTAAATCTGCCACTACATAACATCATCACACTTATTGGTGTAATATGCAGCATACCTCCTATTGCAGAGGGTAGAGAGTAGAGAGTTTAACATAACATAACATTTTAATTAGCGGCCGGGTAGGTGAATTGAGCAGTACAATCATGTTTCCCTGACATTAAATGAAGCTGTTTGTCGGAAATGAGCAGTTGACGAATGAACTTCAACTATATATCAATATACTGAATAGATAATAATATTTTGCAGGGTAAACCATGGCATAACCAGAAAAGCGGGTACCGGGAATAACGCCTTATAAAACTGCATCCAAATTCATTGACCAGGAAAATACGCCTATTGCAAATATGATGTGCACATCATGATTAAACTTACTAAAATTATCGTTATCAGCCTGGTGGTAATACAACTTCTATACCAGGGTTTCGAGTAAGATAATGCGATTTGAATTACTAATGTAATGCTCAAATGTTGCTGCCTCTAACATTAAAAAATAGTTAGTATTTTTGCGAGTTTGGTTGGCCGAGTTCGTTGATGGCCGGCTTTTTAGTTTGTAGGGCGAGATTGTCCAAATGGCAAACTTTTCTTGGCTGGCCTGTGGCAGCTGTAAAATTTGCATGACGAATCTGTCTGCTGATGACCAGTAGTAATTTTTTGAACGGGAATGTCTAAATGGGAAATCGTTCTTTGCTCGCTAGTGGTGTATGCTAATGGTTGGTAGTAGTTTGTTGGATGGGCAAAATTATTTTTTTGAGTTTGTCTTTTATTTGTTGAGATTGTCCTTTGTTTGTTGAGATTGTCTGTTGTCTATTGAGATTGTCTGTTTGTTGAGTTTTCTATTTTGACCCTAATGGCCGCCTATAACTTTATAGTGTCATACAGTACGCCTATTATTGTATGACAAAGTTGCTAAACTCTATACAGCACTGTATTATATTTTTATTTAACTTTTAAAATAATTTTAAATCAGTGTTAAGCACTAATTTCCATTTTGCATAAAAAACAAAATCACTAAATAAGACCACACTTATGTCTGAAATGAATCTGGCTATTATTGTATTTTTGTAGCAAAAACACATTTAACTACAGAAGGGCCTACTGGAGAAGTTTTATTTTAGGCAATTTTTGCTTCTTTTTTTTCCAGAGGTTGTTTTAGGTTAATTTTGATTTGGTAATATTTTAAGATGAATATACAGTATAGCGTTTATATTTAAGAGGCATTTCAATATTTTTATAATAAATTTTATATTTTGTTATAGCATAATATTATGCCAATCCTTTGCACAAAAGATACCTTTTTTAACAAGTTATTAAATTGGGTAATATAAAGCTGGCAGGGTGTCAACGGCAAGGGTTCAATTCAATATTTTTTTATAATAAATTTTATATTTTGTTATAGCGTACAATATTATGCCAATCCTTTGCACAAAAGATACCTTTTTTAACAAGTTATTAAATTGGGTAATATAAAGCTGGCAGGGTGTCAACGGCAAGGGTTCATTTCAATATTTTTTTATAATAAATTTTATATTTTGTTATAGCGTACAATATTATGCCAATCCTTTGCACAAAAGATACCTTTTTTAACAAGTTATTAAATTGGGTAATATAAAGCTGGCAGGGTGCCAACGACAAGGGTTGTGGGCCTGTCTAGGAACTGTAGTTCTCAGAATGTACAGCATTTTAGGTATTTACATTTCAAAATTTAAATAGTCTTCCAAAGTGGAAAATTTTTTTATCACTCTTTTCAACTACTTTTCAGCCTAGAGGCCCTGGCCCTGATTTCAACCAGGGTCTAGGGTCTGTGTATGGTGAAGTGTGGCACATTAGCCTAAAATCGATAAATAGTGAAGATTTTTTATTGAATGTAGACCTATAGGTTTCCCATAATGGTTCATATATTAGGTACTAAATGGTTAATCTGTTCAGTCATTATTACACATGTAATTGGGTCAAATTTTAAAAACTCAAACCTTTAATGATAGTATATTTTTGTGGTTTAAGAAAGTATTATTATTATTATTATTATTATTGTGGTTTAAGAAAGTATTGTTATTATTATTTATTTATTAATTAATTGTAGGATAGGCTAGTTAGATATTATTTTCACTAGAGCTCCTGTGAGTAATGTTCCAGCGAGCCTCTGACTTTTAGGGCTTCAGAGTGCTGGAGAACGGAGCAGTGGAAATGATTCTTCTACCTTTTAGGCCCAATAAAAAAAATTATTAGATTATTACCCTCGCGCACATGCCTATAGTACTGAAAAAAATATATTTAAAAATTTTTTTTGTTTTTTTCATTTATTCTTTTATTATGTTTTGTTTATTTTGTTTTATTTTTTTTATTAAATAGTTACTAGATATTGTTTGTATTATCTCAATAATGTTTTACTTAGAATATCAATGCACCAGCAGACAACCCAGGGGTGACATTTGGCTTCAGTGAAAAAAAAGTCTCCCTCCCACATCAATTTTCCAGCCTAGATACAGTAGGTTGATAAACTAATAACATTTTTTATAGGGCCTTATGTGGTTTTCTTTATTAGTTTTCTTTGTAGTATTAGGATATTTCATGGCTATGTTCCTTTTTATTCATGAACAGTGCATAGAAGCAACCTTCTTGTATTATGCTCTATATATTAAGACTTACATCATCATTATTATTATTATTATTATTATATTAGCCTAAAATGTTCAATAAAAATATAATATAGATAACTTTCCTGGATAAGGTTATGGTTCTAAGTTCTAATGCATTTTCTTGTTTTTATCTGGATCAAACTATGTGAAGTTTATGCATCATTTAGCAAACAGGAACAGAAGAACCCCCTATTTAAGGTTCAAGAAAAGAGAACATCCTTTTTGTCAATTGAGCTACAAAAGAATATCTGAAAACAACATGTTAATATGAAGACATGTATTGAAACTGCACGAACAGGAAAAAACCAATTTGTGAGTGTTTCAAAACGTTAACTGCTTTGCCACACTTGAAATGCACAAAGGAGCAGAAAAGCTGCATAATGTAGAGTTATGTTTCTTTCACATGAAGCATCATTTAACACAGACATGGCTGTAATGAAAGTGATACTGAAAATTACACAAATCAATCATGATGTTGGTAGTCTATGAGTGAGATACTTACCTGGATAACCGACTAATTGCCATTGTTCCCAAAACGGAACACCCCTTCGAAAAAAAAATGGAACAGACCGACCCAAGGCGCCACGTGCGAACCGTCTCCCTAACAAACGTCCTCGTTCCCTAAAGATCGACACGATCACGGCGAGGGTAGGAAGGGAGGGAAGGTTATCCAGGTAAGTATCTCACTCATAGAC
>NW_022704401.1:336647-345025 GCF_011630105.1 Anneissia japonica | reverse complement strand
TGGCAATTAGTCGGTTATCCAGGTAAGTATTCACGAAATAGACTGTTTCTTGTTAAAAGGATAATATTAATAATTGTATGAGTCATTTAGATAGTATAGTCTATTTCATTTTTGGTACAAATTGTGTAAAAATAGGGTTTTGAGGTAAAAACCACTGGTTGGTTTTCTCAATGTTTCGGTGAGATTGCTCCGACCGTTATCAGGTCGTGAAGATGGTTAGAGCAATCTCACCGAATCGTCGAGACAACCAACCAGTGGTTTTACCTCAAAACCATATTTTTATTTTTACACATGGTATACCAAAAGTTTTATGATTTTGTTATTGATACTCGCCATGTAAACCTTCAAGAAATATTGTTTATTACAAACAAAATTCACTGCAAACACACAAAAAAAGTTCTAGTTTGGGTAAGAAAAAATTCCTATACATTTAAATGATTGCTTTTTTTGTGTATTCTACATCATTAACCTCACTTCTCCGAGGGAGAGGTGAAGGGTATTATAACAGCGTGTGTCTGTCTATGTGTCCTTGGCTAGGAAAGCTACTACATGAAAACATTCTTATTAAAGATTTGGTACTAAAACAAGGAAATCATGAATAGTAAATTTTGGCTGTTGTCTTATGCACAAACCCTGGCCAGAGTAACGAATGCATAGGGCAAGTTTTGGATAGCAGCATGCTTGCAACTGAGGACTGGAATGTCTATCATATTAGATTTCCAATTTTATGAATTTTATGAATTTTTGATTGCATCTCATTTTCTTAGTAACCAAAATGCAAAATACATTGGCAGTTAATCCAATGACATTGTTGGCATACTGGTTGTTATCTGATTATGAACACATTGGCTGCACACTCCTTTTCCCACTAGTTGTTGCCCAATTCAAGTCATAGATTGCTCCACTATAATGATCATCAGTAACGACAATAAAACATGAACAAACACTTAGTATTTATGTTCAGATCCTTGCTTCTGGGTTATTTCCTGAACGGCAAGAGTCTTTGGGTTGCGGCTACCACGCATGCCAGCAAGTTTAGAATAGAAAAGTGCTACTTTGGATGTGAGATTATCTTGGCACCATGAGCAACAACCTATACAGGGAGATGCAGTTATGGTTTAATATGTGATGCCCAGAAAAGGTGAAACTTATATCAAAGTCATGGCACAGGAAAGTTAATAACAAGAGAGTAGATTGAGACAATTAATATTTTGTTTAAAAGGTTGAATATAATAGGAAGCAGGAAAAATATGACATAGAAGTATTCCAAAGGACAGAACTTTTGGGAATGAATGAGTTGGAATGAGATAAAGTGTGGAATGTGGGTGTAGAAACAAAGTATTTGTGAACATGTGCAGAAGCTTGTGTTGACCTTGAAGGGTTGTGGAGGTGAGAACAAATAGAAATGGATTTTGTCTAGGCGAGATAAGACAGAAGGAGCTCCTCCCCAGATATGAGAGCAGTATTCTAGTTGGGGAGCGAATCTGGCATTTATAAAGGAGTAGATGGGAGGGTGAGAAGTATTTACGAGCTCGGAAGAGGTAGCTTAACTTTTGAGAGGCTTGTTTGGCAAGGATATGGATGTGGTGACTCCAACAATGAGTATTGTAGATGTTACAGAAACCCGAAGTTGAGAAATAGTGTCCGTCAGACTAAGTTCATCTTGACCCATCAAAATGACAGGAAATGAAGAGTCTAGTTCACGAGAAATAACAACCTGTGATCAGTTTTCATGCTACTGAACTGCACAAGGTTGTCATTTCCCCATTTGCAAACAACTGCTAGATTCTGGGAAAGAATGTTAGCTGCTGTAGAGATTGCAGCATCAGCACAAACAAAATTGGTGGAAGCTTGGGTCTGAAAGCTGAAAAATGAACTTAAGTAGTTGTCATTAGCGAAAGAGTGAATAGAGCAGGAAAACAAAGAGAGCAGATCATTAATAAATAATATGTAGCCATCAATCTGGACAGTGATAGATCTACCTTGGAGGAAGTCTGAGATCCAATGAATAAGATAAGGAGGGAGACCAAAAGAGGCAAAGTTTATGCCAAACACAGTCGAAATACTTGGAAATATCAAGAGAAATGACACGACTTTCACCAAATTTCTAAAGCATAAAGGACCAGAGGTGGGTGACAAAGGAAATCAGATCACCAGTAGATCTTACATGACGAAAACCATACTGGTGACCAGAAAGAAGTTGATGAGATTGAAATACCTTAGAAAGTAGGGAAGTAAGGGCAATGGGTCGACAATTAGATGGGAGGGATTTGTCAACTTTTTTGAGAATAGGAAAAACAGGGCACGCCTCTCCAAAAATTATGTGCAAGTAGTTAAAAATCACCTAAAATCCCCTTATTTTGCGAGTTAGCGCCCCCTCAACCAATTATCAAACTCCCCACTTCATCTTCGCGCCTCCCCCCTTCAGCACCCCCATGTCAAGACTTCTAGATACGCTACTGCAAAGAACTGGCAACTCTTCCTTAGTGGTGAAAACAGAAAACTGTATAAGCCAATAGAAGAACTGTGGTAAGGGTGGGGTCTCTTTAAAACCAACACTACCACCGTCAGTTCTCTATGGTCAGATGCAAAAATAATTTCTATGTTATGTGGCCAGCTCTGGCAAAGATCACCGTTTGTTGCAATTTCTAATTTTGCACAAGCACCCAAAAAGTTTTGAGAATCAGAACTTTTTCAGGTTTTTGCATTTTATAAAACAAGATATAAGATTTCCATAAAATAAAAAAAATTTCCCACAAACGGCTGGTTTTGCCAGAGCCGATCAAATATGTTACGAACAAATGCCAATAAATCAATGGGAAAAAGAAAAACGTATAATATTTTTGCAACTAAAAATATTTTTTAACATAGTGAATAACAATCCAATTACTTGTTTTTATTCATAATATACCATTTTTTATTGATGTACTTAAATAAAAAATGGTTTATTATAAATAAAAACAAGTAATTGGATTATTAATCACAAAACCAGATGAAACTATTTGATCATATATTGAATAATGTTTGAACAATTTTATTACCGAGTCTATTAAGCTTTTCGTGGGTTATTGTTTGATAGCTATATTACTATTAATTCAGTGTCGTAAACAAAAAAACTTATTACTACTCACCCGCTGCACTATATAGGATATTTCGGCTCCGCTCTCCGGAGCCATGTTCACCAACTATAAAGCTCGCTGTTCTCCCCCTGGTTTCATGCACAACCGGTTACCATCACAAGAACGGCTCTATCAACAGCTTGTATGTAAAGTGGGGTAATGATTTCCCGAATTCCATTAATCGTTGAAAAAAAAAATAACAAGGTAAAGAATTGTTGTGAGTAAAAGAAAAAGAACAAAATCTTTTTTAACGCCAGGGATATGAAAGCTAATCCAGCAGATCAATGTACTTTTGAATTGCATCCTCTTTCTGTTGAATACGAGCTTGCAATGACTCTATCTGGGCCTGGGCTACTTATGTTACTTGCTTATGTTGGCAGGCTTCCTCAATATTCTTGTAGCTCACACTTTCTGCAATTTGGTCTTTGATAATCTCATCCCTCTCCGCTGATGCAGGAAAACGAAGACGCAGTTCATTGATTACATTATCTCATGCAAGAAGGTCCTCTTCAGTTCTTGCCAGCTGCTTCTCAATGCTGTTAAGATTCTGTAATAAGATTAGATGGAGAAGTTAAGAATACATAGTGCAATGAGTGAATGGAAGGGATTGATGGAAGTGGAATACAGGATAGCAAGCACAAAGTGAAAAAGATGATTAAGAATGGCCAAGATCAATGTCAGTGAAACCATGGAGGTATTATTAAGAAGATCACTCGATCATGCAGCGCTATGCAAATAAGCCAAGAAAAAAGCTGCCGCAGTGCGTGAAGAACATTTGCGCGATGCATTTGAGGTCTAATGCGTTCCCCGCCACCAAATGCTCAGCAGGCTTATTTTACCCAAAAAAAATTGAACATGTTGAAATGGAGAGCAACTTTTCTCAATGCGCACCAATTATAGTCAATCACTATGGCTGTGCAATTCCACCCTGAAGCTAATACATTTACCTTTCAAGAAATACCAAACATTAATATTTACAAAAAAGTTTCAAATTTAATAAAACATTTAAATGACCTTTGAAAGTATGGTATATTTCAAATTGAATTTCCATAAATTGGATAAAACTCGATGATTCTAATTTTAACAGATAATAATTACTGAATGGTTGAGGATTATAATAAACTAAGTCATTTTAGTGTAAACGAGTGAGGACTATTCAAAAATTCAATTCAAAGTCACAGTAATTTTCAGTTTTACGCTGCCTTAGCTTTATAGACAAACCAATCGATCTTTAGATGAAAGTATGATGAACACAGAAGTAATTCTAACAGAAATATTTTGCGGAATCTGTTTCTGAAATATACACATAATAACATACTAAAAGTCTGGGAAAAAAATCCAATCGGGGGAACATTGTTAATTTTAAAGATATTTAATGAGTTAAAATCAAACGGTTTATCGCACAACTGCGATGTTAAAAAGTATAATAGTTGTTGCTAACAAAAAAATGTTAATAATTAGATACATGCCTGCACACGATCCAAAGGTGGGGAACACATTGGTTTGTTGCGTCAAATCTGTTGCCGAGTGATCTCCTTCCCAATAATACCTCCATAGCTAAACTTTATGCACCTGGATAACAAACAGGCAGCACTGTAGCTCCCCTCACAGTGGTTTTCCAAGATCATTGCAGTCAAACTTTACTCACAATAACTGTAGACAGAAAGAATAATTAAAATTATTTATAAAAGATAAACAATGATTTGTAATGGTAAATAGAGGTGCAGTCGTGTGATAGCTTTAATTTTTGAAGTTATATATGGGCAAACAACTTTCGATAGTCTGGATAGAACTTCAAAGCACAGTACTTTAAACATGACATCTTGTGCAACTTATATTTTTCTGTCTCCATCTGAAAACAGGCCCAGTTTTTCCATCAAATGATGATATGGCAGAATAACCTAGCAGTGAATTATTGGAATATAATACAAACTATGCTGAATATGATTTGAGTTGTTTATAATTTTTTTAATTTTTAAAATATATTACTTCAATTTACAATTAAAAACAATCTTATCAGACTGGGGATGATGCTGGAAAGCAGGGACATCTAAAGAAGTATACCACTGTCACTCACAAGATGTACTGGTAAATATATTATCATAATGATAAGAGAGGGCGTGGGTCTAGCAGACAAAATTGATAACCACAACACTAGAACATTTTTTCAGCCTAAAAACCTTTGCCATTGCTAGAGTACTTCTCTCTATACTCACAATGACTGTAGACAGAAAGAATAATTAAAATTATTTATAAAAGATAAACAATGATATGCGTCTTTATTGATACTGCAGAGAGTTTACATTCAATTAGCAAATTTTGGTTATTTTGTCTCAATTTGTTTTTGGCCAGACCAAACCAAGAACTTCGCATCTCATGGTTTCCGCCTTTGAATGGTATGTGCTAATTTTGCTAGAAAAATTTTTGTGGTAAAGGCGAGACTTTGATATACCTTGTTTAGCGAACTCGTCGCCCGTAAATAATGATGATTTCAAATAAAAATAAAGTTTTATTTTTGGCCAATTAGCACACCTGCCGCCAAAAAAAATGTGAATAAAAAAAGTTTTTCTCTACCTTTATTATGCCAGCTGTTACCCTGAAATCTCCAAAAATAACTAGATATGTATATTTCTTCCTAATTATATAAATTTCAAGCAGTTAACCATCCCATTACTAAACTGTTTACATTCACCAATAAATATCTACTTCGTTCTCCATCTGGATGTTTTTGGCAAAACTATTTGCTAAGTAAGAAAACATTTTTTCCATCCTCCTCTCAGGACCTTTAAAAAAATAAGTTTGCGAAACAAGGTATAAAAAAAGTCCTGCCTAATGAAATGAATTAACAAAAAACACAAATTAAGATATAAATAATTTTACCTCATTTATTGCATATGCTGAAACCAATATACATACATAAACATTAACTGCTGCAAAAATCATTTATCCTAATTACTCACTATGTTAAACATTTTTTTATGGCTTAAACCTAATTAAAATACAATGATAAACAGTAAAGGATCTAAATTGCAAGTGAAACTTTAGTACACATTAACAATTAAAATACCTTAAATTGTATATTATCTAGTTTCAGTCATTTCTAAATAATTAAAAATAGGAGAGTAAATTTGTAGATTATTTATCAAGAACAAAATAATAACCTCATTCAACAGAATAAACATATAGCAGAATCTATCACAGAGGTACAAACAAAATCATCACAAATAATAAACAGTAATTGTAGTATACATTTCAATATGGTAGGATAAACTACCATATAAAGATGACTCTTGTACCTTAAATGAATTAAGATATTCATTTATTTATTATAAGTTTCACACAAAATAATTGTATTCAACCATATTTCATGGAGAGTGTTCTGCCAAGAGTATCAAGAATCTATGGCATGGGCTATATTCTTAACAACCAACCGGTCATCTTGAATAACTCCTGGTTGAAAAATAATTACCTAAAAGTAATCCCACAAATCAGAAGTGATGTTGTTGGTCTATGAGTGATACTTACCTAGATAAACTGACTAATTGCTTGTTTCAAAATGAAACAATGCTTACAAACATAGATTAGTTGGCACCCCGGGCACATTTTATCATGTTCATATCATTTGTAGTGTAAATTGCATAGGTGCAATGTTTAATACGGTCTGTATTAATACAACATTATTTTGGTAGATTTCTGTTAATCATTCTGATAAAATCACTTTTGCATGTTACAAACATTTGGTGACACACAACACTTTTAGCATTTTAAAAACATTAGTTTGGTGGTCTTGATCAGTTTTCAAGGCGGAATATCTATAGAAACACCAAACTGATCAGAAAAGTTCCTTAATTGATCCTCATATTTAATATTCCTCTCAATTGCTTCTCTGTAGTTGAATTTAAGATCTTCTATCTCTTCGAAAAAGTTTGGATCAAACTGTTCCAGTTCTTGCTGAAGCTGATGGAAATAAAAAAAAAAAAAATATGAAGAAAGATTTATGTTTTATTTATTCATTTATCATCTATTTAGCTAATCATCCATCTATCCATCCACTTATTCATCCATCAATTTTATTCATTTTCCAACCTACACACCCATCCCCACCCATATCCAACAAATGGCTCTGTGACATAAATTAAATTGCAAAGAGAAATAGAAGCTTTGAAAGAAAGGCAGAAGCCTAAATGAAGGGATATTGTCCGTAGGTTTTGATACAGTTTTGAATAGTGAAATAGAGTATATTTGGTAAGCAATGCATCCAAGATTGTTTATTACAAGAAATAGCTATACACTTTTTGGCAAGCACGCTTCAAATGCACTGTTGACAACTAAGAACACCTCAACAGTAAATTTCTTCTAGTAGTAAAAAAATGAAGCATAAATGGAAATAAAGATAGAAACTATAATATTTAGAGGCAAGTTTGATGGCCGAGCGGTTATGGCAGGTGCGCCGCAACATACTGTCACAATATCGGCGCTGGTTCGAACAGCATGCATGTCTATGGTTCTGGTGTTAGAACAATTCTTCTCGGATAAGGACTATAAACCATAGGTCTATTGTGGGTAGACGAGAATAGCTTGCCTCGGTTTACCGGGTAGCACAGACACGAAAGAGACACTTGGGGAAAAGCAAATTACTGTAAGAGATAGTCCATACTTTGAGCACTTTGAGACTGTTTTGCTATAAAGTGCTATATAAATCTAACTACATTACATAACTTTAATACATTACCTGTTCAACCTGTATCTGTAGCTTGTCTCTTTCAAGTTGCACTGCTTTAAAATCGGTTCTTAGCTCAACGATTTCTGTTAATAACTTGTCAGAATTAGGTAAACGGTTTGATGAAAGATCATCCTATCGAGAGAATCAACAAAAAATTATAATATAAACAAGTCGATTGGTTGAGTGGTTAAGGCCCCAAACTACAGTAATATCAGTGCTGGTTTAAGCAGCAGCTCATCTATGGTTCTGGTGGTATATGTAAACGTCTTCTTGGATAAGGACTATAAACAATGGCTCATGAGTTATTGTCTACTGGTCCATACATCCCACGTGGTGAACGACAAGTGTTGTTGACACTAGGTTACTAGGTAGCACAGAACACTTAGGTGTGAAGGAAGTCACTGAACGAGCTACTAGTCCCATGCTAAGAGCCATGAGTATCTTGTTAGACGGATACCGGCACTATACAAATGTACATTATCATTAAACACACCACAACACATACATAGTACAATACATATATATATACATAGTAC
>NW_022704401.1:300358-336533 GCF_011630105.1 Anneissia japonica | reverse complement strand
CCATTGCTCCCTCCGGTCTTAATGTATCTTTTAATGCTTTTAAGATATAATTTCTCATCTTGTTTGGATTTGGATTTGGATTTTGGACCATGTGTTTGATTATTATTGCTTTTATTTGATCAGCTCTTTTTATTTTTTTATTTTATTTATATACTTTTTATTTTTATTTTTTTTTTCTTTTCGTTTTCATTTTTATATTCATATAGGCCTATATATTATTTCTTCTTATATATAGTTTATATATATGTATATGATTCTTACCATAGTATATTTTTCCCGCGTTTTTATCTTGACTGCTTGTTTGTAGCTTGACATACGCCCTTAAGGCTTTTGTTCTTTTTTCTATTATAGCGTTGCTTCACGTCAATGTTGCTTTGTCTTACGTCCGTTATATTTGTATATATTGTTTTTCTTTTTTTTATGCTGTACACCTGATGAAGGCCTATGGCCTGGTCTTAGTACCAAGTTTTTAAATTTACCTGACTTGTAGGACCAGACGAGGAAGAAGCACCTTGTCTTCGAAAAAGTTTCAGTTCATTCAACAGTTCAGCCTTTTCATTTTCTAACCGTTCATTTGTTAACCTAGAAAAAGAAATAATATATATAATAAAGAAGAAGTGATTGGCCTCATAATAAGGTACACATAAACAGATGGTTCTATTATTTATTAGGGTGTTCAAGTTTACATTTCTCCAAAAAATGACAATAATGAATTAAAACTCTTAAGTTACAGCTCCACATCCACTCCCATGACAATATTTACTGAATAAAAGCATAGATCAACACAAATGTATAGTCACCTGGTCATTTGAAGGTGTTGAACCAGCTGTTCATCTGTATTGGCATCAATTGGGAATCTCTCCAGAACAATGATCTTCTGCTTGAGTTCCTCTACCTCATGGATCATCTGCTGTTCCCTCTGGGCTGCATCTCGTAGCAGTTGCTTCATGTCTTGTATAGTAGAACTCTGGAGAACGATTATTGGATATGAATGATGCAAAAATTTGGCATGCTTGGCACATCATTTAAAACCTATGCATGTTATGCTAGTGCGGATACATTTCTTTGACTCTTACTCTCATTATTTATCACAATTAATATATATCTGATGATATTTATGTCACAAAGTAAAATTTAAATAAATTTGCAAAATTCATGCAGTACAAAGCATAATAGACTTCAGTGACCAGGAAGGACTACAAGCACTACTGAGTGTACTGTACTACTAGGGTTAGTACTACTGGGTGTAGTACTACTGGGTGTAGCACTACTGGATGTAGCACTATTAGGTGTAGTAGAGATACTGAAATTCCATAAATTAATATAGATAATTTACTCAACACATAAGCTTTACAAAATAAGTTCCTTTTACTTTTTTTTCTATATCGAGCTCCATATTTTTCATTTTTTCTTCGTACATCCTGGTGACCACGATGGATTTCCAACTCTTGCTGTCGGATGCTTCTGTCTTCACCCCACGGGCCTGCTCAAGTTCCAGCTTTTGTTGACTCTATTCATAAAAAAAAAAAAAAAAAAAAAGCAGGCACATTACCTATGCTTAAAATTAATTAATTTTGCTATTTTCAAACATCATAAAATAAAAATATTTTGGACCCTGAAAAAAGGAAAAAAACAACCCTAGGATTTTATATCAGACACAAAGTTCTTTCTTCTTAGTACTATCACTTAGTTCAGGTTGATTAAAGACATATTCTTTTTATTTAGGCAATTAATGCTTGTGTGCAGTTAAGCAGTAATAGTACTTTACCTGCTGCAGATCCCGTGTTGTCTTGTTCATGTCCACTTCCATCTGGCTCTTGCTTAACCTTAGTTTTTTATTATCTTCAACCTCCTTCTTTAGTTCCCGTCTTAATTTCTCATTTTCGGATGCAACTTTTGCTATTCCTTTTTGCGAGCTCTCATAACGCTGACTTAACTGGCCCCCATATGTTAACTTTACCTTTTCTAGTTCACTCTGGAAAACAATAAGGGAAAAAATAAAAAGAAAAGAAAAACATACAATACAATACAAATCTTTCTTTGTCAAAGCCGTTTTCATAGTACTTGCGAACAAACTTATTATTATATTTTGGGTTAATTTAAATTAATATATTCTGGTTTTTTTTTACACATCTAATGGAATTGAAAATACCTTCCAAAAATATATACAAAGCTACAGTGTATCTATTAAAACATTTTTAAATCAAATCTTCATGTCTAAAAAAGAGAGCCTTACTTTTAATTCTTTATTTTTTTCTCGTAAACTATGTATTTCTGTTTGGGTCACAACTCCTGGAGCCTTCTTCAGTTGTTCATTCTCTGACTGAACTCTCTCTACCACTTTCTTCATCAGTCCAATTATTCGTTCTAATTCAGGAACAGACTTTCCACTGCTTCCACCAGACTGCAAACAAGAATGATTAACCTTTATTTTGAATCATAAAATCTTATTCTATTTTGTGAATACTGACCTGGATAAACCAACTAATATTCTTTGTTCCTGAAATGCAACATCCCTTCGGCAAAATTGAAGTCCCAGGGCGGCATGTACAAATCATCTCCCAAACATGGTCCTCATTTCCTATTTGCCTGTGCTTGAATAAGGACACTTTTTTTATTTGAATCTTACTCAAAGTGTTGTTGCAGTTTTTTTTTATTTCACCCAATTTCTTTGCTTTCTTGAGTCTCTGCCTCAGTAGTGCACAGTAGCGGAGCCTGAGGCACAGGCCGAATGTGGAAACTAATGGTAAAAGTGCAACACAATGTTAAAAGATGGGAGAAGAACTCACTAGAACAACTCAATGTAAAATGTTTGGTTTGAATCCTGCCAGGAACAATACATTTTCTGAAATATTTTGTGTAATATGAAAACACGTGCAGCTTATCTTATACTAATTTTCAGTGACAAATTGTGCATGATTACCTTTCGGAGACTGCCAGAGCTGCTGCGCAGTAACTTCTGGCGCTCCTTCTCCAAATCCTCCTTCAGCACTTCTGTGTATTGTTGAAGATCGGTGATCCGAGCTTTCAAACGAGGCACGTCTTTCTTGGCCTGCTCTGCATCAAATTTTAGCTCAATGTTCTCCTCTGTCAATTTCAGAAGCTGTTTCTGAAGTTCTTCCTCTCTTCCTTCCAACAAAGCATTTGAATCTAACTTTTATTTAAAAAAAAATAATGTAAATAAAGATATACTGTATCAACAAGCTTATTACACTTACACTTTTGGGTTCTTAAAGTGGTATTCACCATGGTTGTATGTCATAGTACATTCTATCAGTGCTTAAACATTATTAATTTAAAGGAAAACGTGCAGAGGTGTCAACAGTATTTGCCAGGTGGAGATGAGAGAGGTGTCCTTCCACCTACACTAATTATGATTAATTAGGGGGTTGGGGTGGGATTTAAGGTGGAATAGTATTTACCCCATACTTTTTCCCACTAAAATGTAATAAGCGCTAGTCTTAGAGAGGCTTCAGTGCAATGCGTATTGGAGAGTACAGGTATTCAAGAGCGGTTATTATTGTAGTGCTAAAATGGTACTGTGTTGTACATAGTCCTATCTGACTTGTTGCAGTGTTACTAACCTGAAAGAGAATAGATACTTAAAAGGTACCCATTTATACAAAAAAAAAGCATGTTAGGTTTACACTCTTAGGCGCTGTGTTGTTTATTCAAAATACAATATGTTTCTATAAATGCTACAGTGCATATTCGACAACAGTGCTTAGTGGAAAAAGAAAAATCATGTTTTCCGTGGTACATATTTGAGAGCGGTGCCTCATTTGAGGAGAGGTGTTTTTTTGATGGGAGATGCTCTTTGGTATCCGTTGTTTTGCTGGTCTTGGACTAACAATGTTCTGTCTAGTTCAGATGATTTCACCTACCTGTACGTTACTTGCAAGTCGCCTTGACATTTCATTTTCCATAGCTGATATCTTACTGGTCAGTATTTCATTTCTTTTCTCCACCTCGGCAAGGGCACCGGCATTTCCCAGTGCCAGCTGTCTCCTCAAGGAAGCAACCTAATCAAACAAGCAACCAACATCTTTTTATCAGGTTTTCTATTTCAAATTGTTGTAAAAAAACCTTCTAGGTAAGAGTGCACACAGCGACACACACTGAAGTGAACAATTAAATTAAATTATTTTCTATATTACTTAAGGTGTAAGTTCCATAAGAAACTTAGCATTTGTCAACTTACCCTTGGACAAAAATGCATCTATGCATTAATAAATAATGTGGAGAAAATATGGTATGATAAAAATTTACATTAGGAATTCGAAGATGTTACATAATATTTGGAAGAAAACATGTTTTATCAAAATTTGAACCTATTTTCACCAGTGGCATCTTAGGCCCATGAGCTTTCGGGGGCTGGGACTTCAAAGAAACAGGGGGCTCATAGCTCTTCTTACTACTACCACCACAGTAATATAGAGCTTTGACCAGTCTTTTTAGTCCAAAAATCGGTAGATGATTACCCACTCAAACATCTCCAGGAGTAAAAATACTTTCCTGACACGCAAAGGGCCCCCAACATTTTCTAGCCCCCAAACCCCATGACTAGTTGTTATTCCACTGATTTCAACTCTACCTCTTCCTCAAGTTCATAATTTTGTTGTTTTAATTCCTCAATCTTTGGATCACTTCTGCTGGGGGGAGTTGGTTTAAACCCGGCTGGTTTCCTCGATGTCACACCAGTTGTTCGGCTCATTTGTATTTTTTCATTTCTTTTGAAAAACAAAACCGAAATTGTACTGTTACAATGTACTCCACAATCAGAGTAATGTAATTGATAAATATACATAAACAATAAACAGATATTTCTTAAAAACAACACAAGTGATGCTGGTAGTCTATGAGATGGTTTACTGTATAAACTGACTAGTAAATTGCTATTGTTTCTTTTAAAACACCTCTACAACAAAAATCAATTGTCCCAGCACGTGACTGCACCAATACCGCATTGTCCTCATTCCTTTGTCGTTGGTCAATGAGCAACGATCACACCCACAGATATTTCTTTAAATTTCACATTTATATAATTCATAAAATCTGAAATCAAATATATTTAGTATACAAACCTGTTGAGGGCTTCTTTTAACATTTCATTGTTTTTCTTCAATTTTTCTGTGTCTTTTTCTTTCTCTTTCAGTTTGTTCTGAAGAGCTTCAACTCTTTTTTCCCATTTCTTCTTTTCTTCCCATCTTGCAACTTCAATCCCAGACTAAATTGTAGCAAACATAAAAACATTATATAGAATACTGTTATTGGTCAAAAATCATAACATTTATTATAATACTTATAGTTATAACTCTTATTCATATTGTTGTAAAGGTATATGGAGAGCCTGGGCCAACTAGGTAGCAGCTTGAAATACAAAATAATATATCATTTTATACTTAATTTCACATAATGTGGTCTGGCAGAAAATAGACAGTCTTTTCTTACTGTGCTGAAATGTTTTCAATTTGACTTTTCATTTCCATATCATGAGCATCAGTAATTTTAAGATATTGCTATGTTGTAAATATCTTTGCTTATCAAACACAGTTCTTAACAGTTACATGCCACCTGAGCATTATAACAAGGTGGTAAAAATCCTACTAAAAATAGAAACAAGGACTGTGGGAAAAAAGCTGTTCTTTATTTCTTTATAGTTGGATGGCCAAGCGCTTAAATCAGGGGCATTGCAACCTACAGCCATAATATTGGAATGCTCGCCTATAATGGTTCTGGTGGTGGAAGTCTTCTCGAATAAGGACTATAAACCGTAGGCCCAGTAAACACAATGGTTCGTGTGCACTATAAAGAACCCAGTACATCTTTCGAGACGAGTAAGGGGTTTACTCTGTTGTACTGGTCCATACAGTAAATTTTGAATTATATTACAAATAGAGTACTGATATCGAATTATAACACACACTGACAAAAACAAACAAATAAACAATTACATCATGATGAAAATGGAATATAAAAATGATGTTTGTTATTGTGGTTGATGATGTAGGCAATGCTGTTATTATCATCATAATACTAACTTCTTCTGTCTTTGCAGTTGAACCTTTCTCGCCTTTCTTCGTTTCTGCATCGTTCAATCTTCTTTCTAGAATGCGGATTTTCTTTTGTAATTCAGCTGTTTTGTTGCTACCTTCATCTTGAACAGGTTTCTAAAAATATGAAGATTTATTTCAATATTCAAGAAAATAAACTGTTGAGGGGTAGATTATAAGGTTTGGTTATTTTATGGAATGACAGGAAGGCAAGAAGAGATTACCAAATCAATGTATTAGCCTATAAAAGAATATAAATGCAATAAATATAAAGGAATATAAAAAAACAATATGAATGCAATCCAATGAATTATTTTTAATAACTTATATGTGTTATCCCTGGCATCATATTTTTTCTGCTGTATGAAATGGTTGATATTTGCTGTGTCCATTTGTATGTAATTTTTAAATTTTTAAAATAATATTTTAATGCAATTTTTTTATGTATTCAGAGATGTCAAAAAAAAAAAAACAGAAACGTAGTATAAAGAAATAATTTGTAAGGCAAAAGGATAATTGAGGTGTGTTACATATAACAGCTGAAGGTGATGATGTGGACGATGATGATGATGATGTTAATGATGATGACGATAAAGGTGAAGTGATAATGATGATAGAGGTGATGATGCAAAAAATATAATTTACATTTTATTGTCAACATAGATTCACATATGTAATGATAGAGACGGTAGTGGTAAAGTGTTATGTAAGAGGTAATAGGCCATACATTATTGCAAATAAATAATGATGTGGTGGAAATTACAGTACTGATAATAAATATAAACATCTTTGTAGAATTGGTTAGCGAATGGGTTGTGGCTAGGACACTCAACCTTGAGGTTATGGGTCTCGAAACCTTCGCTGTGCAGTTCGCTTGTCTCCTTAGGTAAGACACTTAATCTACGTTTGTCTCTCTCCATCCAGGAGTATAAATGGGTACCGGCATATGCTGGGAAGGTAAAACAGACTGCTGTGCAGGAGGAGTGGTGAACCCCCACAGCCTTGCACAGTCTGGCCCAAATGAGGCATTTTGTGGCAAAATGGCTAAGTTGTAGCAAAAATTTAAATTCAAGTTATTGGTATTTTCAGATACCTGAGTATGTGATCTTTAAAATGAGAGGTCATTCATTCAAATTGGACATTTCAAACCTAAGTTATTGGAAAGTGAAAGTACAGTACTTTTATAGTCAAGATAAACAGAATTTTGAGTAATTGCCTTTCAAAATTATTTGTGCATACATTGTTTAATAGAATGAACTATGAAAAATAATGTTAAATAAACAATTTGTTAACCACTTCCAGAACTAATACTTTGGGACATGATTAATAAGACATTAAACTGTTGACCTACAGTGAAAAACAAATTTGGATTTTTTGTCAATTTTTGAGCTCCCATATTTTATAGCTCATTTACTCAATACTAGACTGTGCGACAAATTTACCATTTCGCCACAACATGCCTCAAATGCCAAAGGAAGAGAGATGGGCACTTCGGCCTTTGAGCTCAGAGCTTCACGTTTCAACCTTTACTTGATGATAATCAAAATAATCAAATAATGTTCTTACCAAATCAATATCTTTTTCTAAATCTTCAATTTCAGCTTTCAATCGCACTCGCTCATCCTTCAACTCATCAATTAATGAGTTCTTCTTCAGAATTTCCTAATCAGTAAATGATCATTTTAATTATAATTTCTCTACATAGCATTACCAAACAGTAAAGTTAACTTATTAAAAATTAATGACGAACATTGAAAAACTTTTAAAATTGATTATAAAATCATCTA
The DNA here is from genome assembly GCF_011630105.1 of Anneissia japonica. Lineage (NCBI taxonomy): Eukaryota > Metazoa > Echinodermata > Crinoidea > Comatulida > Comatulidae > Anneissia > Anneissia japonica. The sequence goes on along the minus strand of NW_022704401.1, from coordinate 328,693 downwards.
AAAAGCAAAAAAGTTCATTGGAATGATATAATTCAGATAAATCCAAATAACAGAAGAAATTGCAGAAAAAATGCAATAATAAAAAAAATAATAATAATAGGAAACACAGCACAAAAGTAAAACAAATCAAAAGTAATTTTGGGAAAATGTTTTATAGAAACAACTTTTAAAGTGCATTAAAAAATTAAGAATAAAGATATAAAATATGAATTAAGGTAAAGAAGAGTTGAGGTAAAAAAAAAAAAAGAAAAACATAAAATAGAAAACAAAAAACAGGATCAATCAAAGGCAGGGCTGAACAAAAGAGAGAGGATCATTATTATTGTTCAAAGGTTTGGTATTTAACAAGCCTATTACGTGTTTGAAAGTCTTTGAATAAATAATAAAATAGGTTTACAATGATGTACATCACAAATTGTGTTGGACTACTGGTCTCTAAATTGTATGGCTGGTTATAAAGTATTTAATTTTAATTTTATCTACCGTAATCAAAGGCAGACAGTTTATCCATGTAAGTAATGATGAAGCAGACACTGCAATCACAAAGAAAAATAAAATGAACAAAATTAATAAATATTACTTTACCTCATTTTTTCCTTGCAATTGAGTTTCAATTTCTTTCTCATGACCTTTGACCCTCTTCAGCTCTCGCTTAAATTTTTCCAGTTTGCCTTGAACATCTCCAAATTGCTCCTTCGTAATAAAAAGATGATAAAAATAGCAAATAATTAAACTGATAAAATACACAAATCAATTGTGATGTTGGTAGTAGGGGGCCAGTGCGCGCAAACCTCGCAAGGCTCCACTTTGCTGCAAGAACACGAGACACGTGGTCCAGAAATTTGTGGCTAACAATACACAAAGAAGGTTCTCTTTCAACGAATGTCGAATAGGGAATAAGGACATTTGTTAGGGAGAAAGTTCGTTTGTGGCGCCCTGGGTCAGACTGTTCCATTTTATTTTGAAGGGGTGTTCCGTTTTGGGAACAATGGCAATTAGTAGCTTTATCCAGGTAAGTATTCACGAAATAGACATAGCAAAATCGAAAACAATAGTAATGTATTCTAGTCCAAAGGTTTGGTGTAATATCTATAATTAGTGATGACTTCTAATAATATGAGAAATTGCTCTCTCTCTCTATATACATTTTATTGGGTTTATTTTGAAAAAGCGCCGCCAATATCTCGCAACTCACTAGGGGACTTCCATCGGCCTAGCCTAGCCTGAGCAGCTAGCTAGTTCTTGCGCTACACGCACAATGTTTAATTACATAGCGTGAAGTGCATAGGCCTCTGGAAGACCCCCAGTGGTAGTTGCGAGGTTATCGGAAATGTTCATCATGTCGGGGTGAGGGGGCTCCTCTTTGCTAATCTTTAGATCCACTACTGAATGTTTAAACCTACAGGTGTCCTGATGCTTCAAACAGAAAAAAAAATACTCAGATTATTTTTTTTTAAATTTTAAATTGTGTTAAATACCAAAAAAAATTTAAAAAAATTGAAAATACAAACAAATGTATTAAAATGTAAAATATAACAAAAACAAAAAGCTATCTTCATAAAAAATTGAATTATTTAAAAATGTTTGCTTGATAATTTTCCACTCCACCATTGAGAATTCACTAATGTGAATACACAAAATTATAAACACCTTCATTTTTTTTGTTTCTCTATCAACAAGCTTCTGAACATTCATATCTTGTTCCTGTTCATCTGCTTTAGCCTTTGCATTGTCTTGTGCCATTTCTACCATCTCGGCACGCACTGTCATCAGGGCTTGACTCAGAGCCTAAAAAAAAAACACAATGAGTTCTAATGACACTCAAAATATATTTTACACTATTTCAAAGTATAAGAAAACAAATTTATGTGGCTATTAATGGTATGGAAAATACACAATAAAAGCAATACATTTAAAATTAACATGGTAAAAAATATAAATGAGTATAAACTCTTTTTATGATAGTTTATTCAGGCCCCTGTACTTGAATTTGCCATACTTAATCTTCGCATCTTGACATAGACGCTGTCTAAAAATATCCCATGTATTTCTTATGTTATGCGATTTTAAAAACCTTCGCTAGTATTTCAATAAGCTGCAAATTAATAAGCTGCATTAAATCTAGCATAATGTTTAACATTATTTATTTCTATTCAAGTATAAAAAAAAACAAAAAAACAAACAGCTTGCAGGCTGAAAAAGTTGGTTTACAATGCAAAACAAGAATTTAAACCAAAATAAACAATAAAAGGATACAAAACTACAACTGTCAAAAACATTTTCTTATTCACAATGACTTATATTGCTAAAGGTAAAAACAGAAAATTTATCAGCCTAACCAATTGCCATTTTGAAATTGTATTAAGTGAGCATTAACTTCAATGTTAAATGTAATGTACCCTAATTTTACGCGGGCGCGTCACAACGCGCACGTACGCGTGCGTCAAAATTTTAAAATGCTCAAAATCACATTTAGATTAAATTAGAGCACATTTCAGGCCATTTTGAGCATTTCAAAATTTTTTGAAATTTACCACTACGCGTGCGCATTTTTACGCGCGCAGCACGTATGGAAGCTAGAAATTAATTTTGTTGTCACATTTTGGGTTCCTGACATTGTTTTGACAAGTTCCCAATCTTTTCAATCATTCTATGGCCAATAACAACACCGTACGCACGCATCAAACATAGTGACCTTTGTGCGCATTTGTGCCGATATACAGTGAAATTTTGCTAAAATCAGGCCTAATTTTAAACAGTTACAGCTCTTTAGGATGAAAGGTGACCCCCAATTTTTATTATATATTCTGAAAGCACATGAGTTGTAAATATGATTTTATAGGTCATAAATGCTGATCGGACATTATGACGTCATCATATTGCCATCTGAATTCAACAAACTGAATATTATTGATGACGTCATTTTAATAAATGCGCATTTGAGCGTATCTCGCTCATTCTTGATTGATTGTCTTCCAACTTTGAGTATGTTGTAGCTGAGGCAATTCTCTTTCATATATGTGGCACTTTTTTACATGTTGATGACGTCATCATGGTCAAAATATAGGGTTTTGCTTACCCCCCTCATCTTTCTTTCGTCAAGCCTTTGATGACCCCATAATCACCTTAATCATTTGTGATTTCTGAATCATATTTAGTGGGTATAAACTTCAGGTCATGGTCAAATGTTATGTACATTATATTTTTGTGCGCGCGTAATATTGCGAGCGTTCGCATGCGTCAAAATTAATATATGCTTTATATCATGTCTTTTTTTAAATCAGTTATAGCTCCTTAGGATGAAAGGTGACCCCTAACTTTTATTACATATTCTGAAAGCACATGAGCTGTAGATATGATTTTATATATCATAATAGCTGATCGGACATTGTGACATCATCATATTGCCATCTGAATTTTTTTTTTTAATTATTTCTTTTTTTCAAAACGTTGATGACGTCATATCATTTTAACCATTCGTCATTTCTGAATAATATTAAATGGGCTTATAATTCAGGTCAAGGTGTAATGTTAGGTATCTTACTTTTTTGTTTGCGCGTCTTAACGTGCGCGTACGCGTGAGTCAAAAATTACATATGCTTATAATTATGCCTATTTATAATCAAATATAGCTCCTTAGGATGAAAGGTGACCCCCAATTTTTATTACATATTCTAAAAGCACATGAGTTGTAGATATGATTTTATATATCATAATAGCTGATTGTGACGTCACCATAAATACTATGAATGATCATTACTCCTTCACCAACAGGCGTTTGTCAATGAAAGTTGATACATATATATATCTCATATCAGGAGACAACAGTGACATTAAGATGCGCACGTGCGTCATGACGTGCGCGTATGCATGAGTAAATCTTTTAAAATGCTCAAAATTCCTTTTTAACAAACTAAATTAGCATATTTTGCCATTATCAGCATTTAAATATTGTTCAATCCGCACATCGCACACTTCCTCGTAGGTCAAGGTCAAATCTAATTTAAGTTATTTACTTTCTTTATGTTTTTCTTTCGGCAAATCACCCTAAAACAAGGCTGGTCTAGAAATCAACTGCTCAGGGGAGCACAAGAATAGAATTGGCATTCTTCTTAAATAAAGGGAGGTAATAAGCCTGAGAAAAACAATCAATAGGAAGTGAATTTGAGTGTATTTTCTACATTATAGTAAACTCTAAAATTGAATAAATAAGCCTTTGAAACCCCTAAATTGCCTTATTTTTTTGGGCTTTGCTCCCTCGACCACTTTTGAAAGATTTTGAGCGACGTCCGACCACGCCCACTTTGCTCTCATCGAAAACCTCAGCCCCCCCAACCCCGGCGTCACCCCTGGACAGAAGTAAAGACCACGTAGACAAAGGTAAGGCACTTCAGGTAGCTCAAGTTGGCCCACACTGTCGGAAGGATGCATACCATCAGTTTGGTTTTCTTTGAGGTAAATGTAACTAACCAGTCTTCACCCCACTTCAGAACATACTTCAGATTGTTGTTAAATAACGCAACATCGTTGCAAGATGATCTAGAGGAGTTAGAGCAGAGAGAGTAGAGCTGCCAGCATACATAACGAGCTGAGATAAAACAGTATCTGGTAAATCATTTATATAGACAAGAAAGAGTATAGGTCCAAAAACAAAGCCTTGTGGGACACTAGAATTACTACAGCAGGTGGCAGAAGACTGTTCCTCAAGGGCCACATTCAACTTCCAGCTTTACAAAAAAAATCAGTGATTATTAAAGCATGTTTAACGTGAATCCATAAGGCTGGCATAAACAGTGTTGCCTCATTAATATATATAAAAGTTGGCACAATGCTCTTGCTGCAGTTTCCTGACATTATTATGCTGCCCTCATACATTTTCTACTAGAAAAAATTCATGCACTGTTGAAGTTGTACTATCTACATTGGATCAGTTGTACTGCACATTATGATGGATACTGAGGTTTATCAGAACATCAAAAGATGAAAGCACCATCAATATGACCTGCTACAGAAAAAAACCACAGAAAGGTATAACTGCAAGCAACTTTAAATGTATTAATGAATTTAAATTTCAAAATGATTGGTTTCACTTACATCTGGTTGTCTGTGTTCTGTTTAACAAATTTGTTTGTGGTCACACTCAAAGGAAGTAATGAGTTGATTGTTTTCATATATGGACGCAATATGTTTGAAATTGGAGATAAGGCCAAGTACATTTGTTATGGCAACCGAACAGATAATGCTATTTTCCGCTGGAATATTCCTGACAGGATGAAACATCAGGTGAAAATGGAATTCAATAAAAATTGGATAGAAATATGTGTAAATCTAGAATCTCATGCCTCACAAATCACATGTACTATTGAAGAGGGCGATTTTGAAGCATCTGCATCTATGTTAATTATGGTGATCATTCCAGAATATCCTGAACTATCAAAAGAAGCATTTGCTACTTGTCTTAAATCAAAAGAAGCATCAACTACTTCACTTAAATCAGAAGAAGTACCAATAACTTCACTTAAATCAGAAGTATCAACTACTTCACTTAAATCAGAAAAAGTATCAATTACCTCACTTAAATCAGAAAAAGTATCAACTACTTTACTTAAATCAGAAGAAGTATCAACTACTTTACTTAAATCAGAAGAAGTATTAACTACTCTACTTACTTCAGAAGAAGTATTAACTACTCTACTTACTTCAGAAGAAGTATTAACTACTTTACTTACTTCAGAAGAAGAATCAACTACTTTACTTGAATCAGAAGAAGAATCAACTACTTTACTTGAATCAGAAGAAGTATTAACTACTTTACTTAAATCAGATGAATCAACTACTTTACTTAGATCAGAAGAATCAACTACTTTACTTAGATCAGAAGAATCAACTACTTTACTTAAACCAATTACTTGGCTTCTTTTTTTCATCAAAGTAAAAGTGTTGCTTCTGTTGCTTATTTATGGGGGACACTGCTGCAAAAAAATTATTAAGAGTAAAAATGGTGGTGAACATCCCCAGCCACTGACAGACCATTAATCCCTACGTCAGAGGCAGAAATTTCATTGACTTAACTATCACTTTATTAAACAATCATTTTAATAAAGCCAGGCTCTGGAGGAAAACATTTCTTATATGTTCTACAAGTGATTTTTAAGACACTCAAGGGATGTATAAAAAACAAATGGACATGAACCCAGTCAGGTTATTTCTGGTAAATTTGAGCTCAATTATTGGTTCATGGTTAAAAATTTTACTTTCGAACTTAACTCTCACTATCTATCAGTACACAAATGGTACATGTCTTTTTTTATCCAGAAAGATAAAATAATATTGCTAGAAGAAAGAAAGATGACCCATAAATGACTCTAAACTCATGAACACCATAAAGGCCCTGAAATATGCCAATGCATGTGCAGAGGACAAGACTGCACTATGTTATTTGTGACAGAAATAGACTTTAAAGCTAGGACCCGAAAAAAAAAAATGTTTTGATACAGTATGTTGTAAAACTGATTTTTCTAAGTCACAAAAAGAATATTTGACAAAAAAACTTGGGAGTGGTTGATGAGATATATTTTTTTGATATTTCAAATATGGTTGAAAAACTGGTGGTTATACCCCTTTTTCCACTCTATCAGTTGGCCGAGTGGTATTGTTTCAGCTTCTTGTGCTGAAAACCCCAGACTTTAACCAGGGACGTATCCGGTGGGGGGGGGGGGGGGGGGGGGGGAGCCGTGGGAGTTGCGGCTCCCCTCATCCCACTGTGTACACAGTGTTAAACTGTTTTAGAGCTTGTTCTTGAGCCAATAAAAATTCTTTCCTGGGATCGCTCAAAATGAATACTTTTTAAACATGTAAATATACATCAGTACACGTTATACATATAGGCCTAACAGAACACATAGACCTAAGCGTGATTTAAACAAATCTTAAATCACATCACATAGAATGTGATACTGTATGGTTCAGTTTTGTTTTTATCCTTTTGCAAGTTTCTTTAAAGTTTTGTTTAATAATATTACTGTACTACTAATAGTAATAATACTGATGATGATGATGATAATGATGATGATAGTAATAATTGATAATAAAAATAAAAAGTGAAAATAATTTTGCTAAATGCAAAAAAAAAGTTGTGATTTGTTAATCATAAATATTATACATAGTTAAATTTAGTAAGCTATAGTTACTCCAAAGTTGTCCTGGATATAAAGTAGATCCCTGACAAAAGGTCAAGGGTCGCTGATATGTGTAGCATGACTTGACCGTGCTCTGTACGCTTTCCTTGTTAAAAGTATTGTATTGTTAAACTTCAATTATTAGTTATATTGTCATGATTGCAAAATAAAGTGGATTTTGAGATTTGAGAAATTTGTTGGCATTTCATTTGGACTATATAATGGTGATGTGATGATGCTGAATTTCACTATATAAAAATGTCATTTCCAGCTAGGTACTATTTTCTCAAATTTTCTCACCTCAGCCCCAACCATGGTGGGACTGAGGTGGTTGTGAAATCACAGTTTTGAAGTATGTAAAGTACATACTCAAAGACAATGTTTAGTAAGCTATAGGTAGGCCTAAGTTGTCTTGGATATAAAGTACATCCCTGATAAAAGGTCACTGATATGTGTAGCATGACTCGACCATGCTCTGTACGTTTTCCAACGTTTTCCTTGTTAAAAGTATTGTATTGTTAAACTTCAATCACCGTGGAATAGGAAGCATCTGAACAATATACTGGACATGCCAACCCATATAATTAGGAAGAAATATACCATTTTGGAGATTTGAAGGAGCATGCATAATGAAAATAAAGAAAAACTATTCTAGTCTACACATGTCATCGACTTGGATTCAGCTGCTCGACTACCGTAGGAAAAACTACTGAATAATGAATTTTAAAAACAATTCAGAAGTCCGAATTCCAAACCAAAAATGCCATCTTGCTAGAACTTTCCGGATAAAACTCTTATTTTGAATATTACTTTAAAGAATTATTACAGATAGATTAAACAAATTTTCTGTGCATGTGTGTAGTGTGACACAATTTTGATATATTAAAATTAAAAACACTATAAAGGAGATAAAAACATAATTTATCTGTGTATATCACTATGCCCGAGAAAGAGTTCAAACAGATGTACTGAGCATGAGCAGTAATATTCATAAGACATTGCCATGGAAAGTATTATTTTGACCTCACATATTCCATCATTTACATATTAGTCCATGGTTTAGCCTTGGACTACTTAGTCCAGGTTTCAAGAATACGAAACAGACTTAAGCCAGGACTAACCCTAGTCTAGGACTTACTTGTCCAGGGCTAAAGTCCTGGACTAACTTACAGTAGTCCACTTTCGAGAATATCTTACTTTTATGATGACCAACATCATGTTAAATCAGTTATTACTGATATGCTTGCTAATGAAGAATTACCTTCAAGTGCATCTGTTTTAATTAACCAAAGTCTATGTTGTTCTAAATTCTACATGTGTTAGCGAAAATTCACAAAGATTCATCTGGTCACATTGCAACTGCCCTACAGTCACCATCAGTGAATACTTGGATAGCGTGTTCTCTCCTATCATCCAGAGACTTCCACTTATTATGACATTTCACCCAACCACTACCAAAGTTGAAAGAATCATTAAGAAAAAATACCACACACTCCAGACTGACCCATCCAGTAGTGAGAAATTTCAGCTTCCTTCACTATGTGCCTATTGCTGTGGTGCCAGTATCCGTGACCTACAGTACTTCATATCAGCCTAACCAATTGCCATTTCGAAATCGTAATTAGTGAGCATGAACTTCAGGTCAATGTTGAATGTAATGTTCCCTAATTTTACGCGTGCGCTTCATAACGTCAAAATTTCAAAATGCTCGAAATCACTTTTTGACTAAATTAGAGCACGTTCCAGGCCATTTTGAGCATTTAGAAATTTTTTGAAATTTTCCACTACGCGCACGCATTTTTACGCGCGCAGCACGTACGGAAGCTAGACATTATGTTTTTTCACATAGTTTGGGTTCCTGACATTGTTTACAAATTTCCATTCTTTTTGGTCATCTTATGGTCAATAGCAATGCCGTACGTGCACATCAAATATAGGTATCTTTGCGCGGATTTGTGCCGATATACAGTGAAAATATGCTAAAATCAGGCCTATTTTTAATTAGTTATAGCTCCTTAGGATGAAAGGTGACCCCCAAATTTTATTACATATTCTAAAAAGCACATAAGTAAATATGATTTTAAAGATCATAATGGCTGATCGGACATTGTGACATCATCATATTGGCATCTGAATTCAAAGAAAGTGAATTATAGCTATGACGTCATTTTTGAAAATACGCATTTGAGTGTATCTCGCTTATCCTTGATCGATCGTCTTCCAACTTTGAGTATGTTATAGCTGAGACAATTTTCTTTCAGAAGTGGTCCTTTATTTTTCATTTTGATGACGTCATCATGGCAAAAAAGAATGTTTTTTTGGAGCCTTCCCCTCTCTCTTTCTTAAAAGATGTAAACAATTTTATAATAGAGGGCGGCAGACTGTATTTCGACGCTATCAGACCGATAGTTCGTATACTGTAAAAGGAAAATTCGTGTGGCATTACCAACCAACAGGGGGTTTTAAATTAAACTTGACAAGGTTTAAATTCATTTGTCATTACCGTCCTCGGGCACGCCGTATAAGGTATTCGTACTTGTGCGTTAACATTTTTAAATTGTTAATATCACTTTTCAGATAATTTAAAGCACGTTTCAGGTCATTTTTAGTATTCCAAAACTTTCCATAATTTACACGCCGTATGCTCATTTCCACGCCCACTAGCACGTACTGAAGCTGGAAATTACGTTTCGGTTACATGTTTTGGGTTTGTGACACTGCATTAATATGATTACCGTGCGCACGGACATTAAGACGATGTGTACACATTCGTAAGTCATTAAAATGCTCAAAATTACTCTTTTTAAAAACTAAATAGACATGTTTTAGCATATAATAATTTTCAATCAGCACCGCGCATACTTCGTGAGGGTCAAAGAACGGCGGATCACCAAACTCGTCCTCAGTGACAAGTTCAAATCTAGTTGAATTTCTTCTTGTGCAAGTAGTATTGCGACTACACTATTGTGAGTGGAAATACTACCGTCTAATTCAGGACCTAACAGTACTCAGGAGATAGGAAGCACACAAAACATGAGTTAGCATTTTTATTTCACAAATATAAAAGTGATTTTTTTACTTAATTTACCATTATCATGATGTCATGATGAGATTGCGTCATTCAACGTAAGTTTGTAAACTTGTGGTATCACTACTTAAATAAGTTGAAATATCTGTATCAAATCCTGTATAATTATTGTTTAATAACGGCTATTTATATATAAAATTCAATTGACTATAATTTTTTTGAAATTAGGAAAAACAGGAATCTATATATGCAGATAATAATAAACATTACCGTAGTATATACGGGTCTTAATAATACTTGAATATTCTATGTAACTGGTGGATTTATGTGTGTAAGTATGTATGTAATTGTTAGAGCAATATAGTATTTATGTGCAATTTTAATATTTTTGATATATTTTTTAACTGCAATTTGATATTTTTCTGTATTTTTGATATTGAAATTAATATTTGTAATATTTGTAATTTGATGTTTGTTTGGTGTCATTTTTATGATTGGTTTGATGTTGATGTATTTTCTAATTGTTTATGCCAGATTCTGTTTATGTATTTTTTAATATGTGAAAAGACCAAGAAAGTTTATCTTAAAGCATTAATTGATTAATAAATGCACTGATGTTGGCTATATTGAATGAATCGATGGTTCACCCATTTATATATATTGTAGATGTGCCAAAGGTTATTCAATGGAAGTGTAGACCACCGTTCTGCAACCTATGGGTCGCTACCCAATGTTTGGGTCTCAGGAAAATTTAGATGGGTCGCATAATCTCTTCAGACCGTGAAAAATTTACAAAAAATGAAAAAGGACAAACAAATCAAATCACAGTAAATTAAAGTGCAATTAAAGTGTGGGATGTGCATCAGTTTACTTTTGTAATGTGCGTTTCATGTTAAAAAATATACTTATCAAAACATTTGTACTTCAGGTATGACAACTTGAAAGTGTTAGTTTTGTTCATTTCAATGTCTTTGGCTTTCAGCTAAAAAGAGAAAACATTTTTCCCTTCCATTTAATGGTCTATGGCTTCGCATAACCCATAAATTTCTGGCAGAAAACCTAGGAATTTATGTATACTTAAAAGGTCCTTAAATCATTCATTTTAAAAAATCTTATTGACAAAGTTGATAAATTATGTGGTTTTATTTAAATACTTACTTGATTTTGTAAGTGATTGTATCTTTAATCAATTGACAAAAGAATCAAGTGGGTTGTTCTGATACCCACTATTCCTCGCACGTAAAAACGACTTAACTCACTCAAAACAATAACATTCAATCATTTTACCATGAAATTCAGGTGAGAAATTTGCCTTCGCGTCTGAGTGCTTGACATATAATTTGGGTCATGAGCTAAAAAGGTTGCGGAACGGGGGTGTAGACGAGCAAATCTAAATTTAAAACCAGGAACTTATTCTAAATTCAAACAGTGAGAGAATTAACATTTAGCAGTCTTCAATAATGTGTTGTGCATGGGGGAGTGTGGCCTGGAGCACAGTGAAGCCTAGAGAGATTGCATGTAAATTCTTTTCTCTTTAAACAAATTAAGAACCAGGGATATATACAGTACACATGCCAAAGGTTATTCAGTGAAAGTGTAGATCAGCAAATCTTGCTTCATGTGAAAGCCAATCTTGTTATAAACTACCGGTATATGATGATAGACAAGCAGGCAATCAGTTTCAGTTTCAGGTGCTTTTAGGCCAAAAAAAAAAAATGTGTTGGCCACATTTTGGGAAATAATAGAAAATACTAATTGGTATCAAATCTACTCACAACTGTAGATTTGTAAACGTTTGTGAGTGAATTGGGAATAAATATACAACTTTTCTGTGTAGGTCAATGAACTTTTTGACCTCTAGTTGCATCAATTTCTGCCAATTTCAAAACTTTTTAAATTTGGATGACTGACCAATCTATAGGCTAAATGTTGATACAAACATCATACAAATCTATTGAGTAAATCAAAAGTTATGAGCATTTAATGTTATCCCCTACCCAAAAACTTTTGTTGATTACAAATTTCTTGGATCATAAACATTGACAATAGTACATAATGCATTTTAATTTTTTTTCTTGTTAACCCCAATTTTTGTATTCCATATGTTAATAACCACAAGAAAAACACAATTTGTATCAAATACATCTAAAATTAGACATATGACACTGAAGTTTATTGATATTTTATGAAAAAATTTGCATTTTAGAAAAAGGTTGATGACCTTTTGAACACTAGGGACGTTAATAATTGTCCAATTAATTTTATTTAAACTGCATATGATTAAGAAACATATATGCTACACATTGCTACCAAAATAACATTGATGGGATTTTTAATTCACAGGTTATGGGCATAAATGTTACCCCTCCCCCCAAAAAAGTATTGACCATAAAACACTAATGACCATTACAGATGAAGCAAGTACATACAATGCATCCCTATATTTTTCTTGTTAACATCAAATTTTTTCTTCTATATGCCTGTAGGAACAAAATGATATCAAGGAAGTTTAACTGTGGGGGGGGGGGGGAGGGGGTGCACGGTGACTCCCCTCCAGCCCATGGCCTATTACTATAGCCAGACCTTTAGAAGTAGGGGGTAAAAGAAGCACTTCTTATGTTGATTTTTCTGATTAATTTAGGGCTCCGTTCCACAACATTTTTAGTCCACAGCTCAGTCAGCTAATCTGGTGGTAGTCACTGTGTGTGCGCTGAACCTAAAGATCTCTAGGTCCCCGGTTCAATTCCAATTGCTGCCTCTCCTTGTGTTTCAGCTAGAGGGCTGAAATACAAGTTACAAAAGCGCACTGTCTTTCGGATGAGAGGTTTAAGCCGTTGGTCCTGTGTACATTATGGCCCATGTGAACGTTAAGGAACGCAGTACACACTTCGGAAAAGAGTAGGGGATTGTCTCCCGGTGTACTGCCCAATCACCACCAGAAGGACCCTACTGGAAATAAGTCTTCTTCTAGACTTTCGTGGGCTATCCTTGGTGTTTACACCGAATAAATCCAATCCAATCCAATCCAAGAAAATAAAAGAATAATTATTATAAAAAGACATTACTCATACTCCACACATATTTCTTATATTATTTGTATTCTTTTATATTTCATTTAAGTTATCTATTTTCTTTGAAGTTTCTATTTTGGGAAATAACCCCAAAACAAAGCTGGGAAGCACAAAAATAGAATTAGCATTCCTCTTAAATGAAGGGAGGTAATAAACCTGAGAAAAACAGTCAGTAGGAAGTGAATTCAAATGTATTTTCTAGATATAGTAGACTCTAAAATTGATTAAATAAGCCTTTGAAACCCCTAAAAATGTCATATTTTTCGGGGCTTTGCATTCATTGTCACAACCGACCGTTGATTATGTGACTCATGCTCAAACCCGACCACCACCGGGATTCCGCCCCTTGACCCCAGCGGTGGCTCTGGCGGCCACGCCCCTAGGCATTTGTACTTCAGGTATGACAACTTGAAAGTGTTAGTTTTGTTCATTTCAATGTCTTTGGCTTTCAGCTAAAAAGAGAAAACATTTTTCCCTTCCATTTAATGGTCTATGGCTTCGCATAACCCATAAATTTCTGGCAGAAAACCTAGGAATTTATGTATACTTAAAAGGTCCTTAAATCATTCATTTTTTAAAATCTTATTGACAAAGTTGATAAATTATGTGGTTTTGTTTAAATACTTACTTGATTTTGTAAGTGATTGTATCTTTAAATCAATTGACAAAAGAATCAAGTGCGTTGTTCTGATACCCACTATTCCTCGCACGTAAAAACGACTTAACTCACTCAAAACAATAACATTCAATCATTTTACCATGAAATTCAGGTGAGAAATTTGCCTTCGCGTCTGAGTGCTTGACATATAATTTGGGTCATGAGCTAAAAAGGTTGCGGAACGGGGGTGTAGACGAGCAAATCTAAATTTAAAACCAGGAACTTATTCTAAATTCAAACAGTGAGAGAATTAACATTTAGCAGTCTTCAATAATGTGTTGTGCATGGGGGAGTGTGGCCTGGAGCACAGTGAAGCCTAGAGAGATTGCATGTAAATTCTTTTCTCTTTAAACAAATTAAGAACCAGGGATATATACAGTACACATGCCAAAGGTTATTCAGTGAAAGTGTAGATCAGCAAATCTTACTTCATGTGAAAGCCAATCTTGTTATAAACTACCGGTATATGATGATAGACAAGCAGGCAATCAGTTTCAGTTTCAGGTGCTTTTAGGCCAAAAAAAAAAAAAAAATGTGTTGGCCACATTTTAGGAAATAATAGAAAATACTAATTGGTATCAAATCTACTCACAACTGTAGATTTGTAAACGTTTGTGAGTGAATTGGGAATAAATATACAACTTTTCTGTGTAGGTCAATGAACTTTTGACCTCTAGTTGCATCAATTTCTGCCAATTTCAAAACTTTTTAAATTGGAATGACTGACCAATCTATAGGCTAAATGTTGATACAAACATCATACAAATCTATTGAGTAAATCAAGAGTTATGAGCATTTTATCCCCTACCCAAAAACTGTTGTTGATTACAAATTTCTCGGATCATAAACATTGACAATAGTACATAATGCATTTTAATTTTTTTTCTTGTTAACCCCAATTTTTGTATTCCATATGTTAATTACCACAAGAAAAACACAATTTGTATCAAATACATCTAAAATTAGACATATGACACTGAAGTTTATTGATATTTTATGAAAAAATTTGCATTTTAGAAAAAGGTTGATGACCTTTTGAACTCTAGGGACGTTAATAATTGTCCAATTAATTTTATTTAAACTGCATATGATTAAGAAACATATATGCTACACATTGCTACCAAAATGACATTGATGGGATTTTTAATTCACAGGTTATGGACATAAATGTTACCCGTCCCCCCCCCCCCCCAAAAAAAAAGTATGGACCATAAAACACTAATGACCATTACAGATGAAGCAAGTACATACAATGCATCCCTATATTTTTCTTGTTAACATCAAATTTTTTCTTCTATATGCCTGTATGAACAAAATGGTATCAAGGAAGTTTAACTTGGGGGGGGGGGGAGGGGGTGTATGGTGACTCCCCTCCAGCCCATGGCCTATTACTATAGCCAGACCTTTAGAAGTAGGGGGTAAAAGAAGCACTTCTTATGTTGAATTTTCTGAGAAATTTAGGGCTCCGTTCCACAACATTTTTAGTCCACAGCTCAGTCAGCTAATCTGGTGGTAGTCACTGTGTGTGCGCTGAACCGTGGAGTTCTCTAGGTCCCCGGTTCAATTCCAAATGCTGCCTCTACTTGTGTTTCAGCTAGAGGGCTGAAATACAAGTTACAAAAGCGCACTGTCTTTCAGATGTCTTTTTGGAGTTCTTTGTTAGTTTACTTTTTTCTTTATTCCTCTCTGAAATTGTACCTTGATCAATCACTTGAATTTCATTTGTACCCTGTTGTTCCAATGACAATAAAGAATATCGTATCGTATCGTATCGTATGTGAACGTTAAGGAACGCAGTACACTCTTCGGAAAAGAGTAGGGGATTGTCTCCCGGTGTACTGCCCAATCACCACCGGAAGGACCCTACTGGAAATAAGTCTTCTTCTAGACTTTCGTGGGCTATCCTTTGGTGTTTACACCAAATAAATCCAATCCAATCCAATCCAAGAAAATAAAAGAATAATTATTATAAAAAGACATCACACATATTTCTTATATTATTTGTATTCTTTTATATTTCATTTAAGTTATCTATTTTCTTTGAAGTTTCTATTTTGGGAAATAACCCCAAAACAAAGCTGGGGAGCACAAAAATAGAATTAACATTCCTCTTAAATGAAGGGAGGTAATAAACCTGAGAAAAACAGTCAGCAGGAAGTGAATTTAAATGTATTTTCTAGATATAGTAGACTCTAAATTTGATTAAATAAGCCTTTGAAACCCCTAAAAATGTCATATTTTTCGGGGCTTCGCATTCATTGTCACAACCGACCGTTGATTATGTGACTCATGCTCAAACCCGACCACCACCGGGATTCCGCCCCTTGACCCCAGCGGTGGCTCTGGCGGCCACGCCCCTAGGGACGGATCAAAAATTCTTCAAACGGGTGAAGGGGGGAGGGGGCAAAAAAGCTCCAGCTAAGAGAGGAACACATAATACTGTAGGCCCCTATGTATTGAAATTTTTAAAATTTAGTGACAAAACGGAGGAGCATGTGCTCTTGTGCCCCTACTAAATCTGCCCCTGCCACGCAGACAACTGGTGTAGTCACGCATTTAAAATTTATTAGGTTGGTAACTATGCCACTCCTGGACAGAAGTCAAGACCATGTAGACAAAGGTCAGGCACTTCAGGTAGCTCTCACGTTGGCCCATACTGTCGGAAGGATGCATAGAATCAATTTGGTTTTCTTTGAGTTAAACGTAACTTGTGAGTCTTCACCCCACTTCAGAACATACTTCAGATCACCTTTAAATAACGCAACATCGTTGCAAGAGGATCTAGAGGAGTTAGAGCAGAGAGAGTAGAGTCACCAGCATACATAGTACCGAGCTGAGACAAAACTGTATCTGGTATATCATTATACAGTTTGAATAATTGGAATCATCATATTGAGTATTTTTCTTCAAAACGTGGTATTATTCGCTATGTTAAACTTTACTTAAACAAATTCTGCTCTCAAAATGCTTGGTGAGGCACTAATAATTCCTCATTTCGATTACTGTAGTCAAATTTGGTCAAACTGTAGTAACATTCATAAGTCAAAGATGCAAAAGCAGCAAAATTGATTTGCAAGAATTTTATTATCAGCCAATATTAAATGTGAATGATGACCCTTCATTGGCTTGAACTAAATGATCGATGGACAAACCAGATTTTACTTACAGTGTTTAAATGTTTAAATGGTAATGCCCCTGAATATCTGTTTTCTAAATTCACCTTCACCCACTCTGTTCATTCTTATACCCTACTAGGAATAAAATATCAAAAACTTTAGTTGTTCCACATGCAAATTTAAACTGTGGTGAGCGTACATTTCATAACAGAGCTGCTCATCTTTGGAACAATCTTTCTCCCAACATTTGTTACAATTTGGTTCTCTTTCTAGAAGCCTTTATCTGTATTCAGTAAGACTGTACCTTTCCTTTTGTTTAATTGGCTTTTCCCCACAGTACTGGGAAAAGCCATTATTTTTTTTCCGAGTTTTTTTTCTTGCATATATTTTTCCTATTTTTTTGCACTGTTTTTTTTCTGTCCATCACTTTGGTCATTTCCCATGCTTAATTTCCCTGCTTTACCGAAGCATAGGCCATACATCAAGGATAATATTTAGTGTCAATCTACTGTATAGTGGGGTGCGCGTACCAATTAAAGTGATTTAAGGTCAAACAGTCTACACTGGATATTTCAAATACCGGTCAGTTGATCTGAATGAAAACTTGCAGGAATGTTTAATCAAATTACAAGGAAGAAATTTTTATGTGTTAGTGACGATCCAGTGAAGGGTGTAAATTTGAGGGTCTTTTCAACCTAAATATCTCTTTAAAAAAACCAATGGGTCTTAATGAAACATTCTATAATACTTTGTAAAGGTCTTGTACAAAAATGATTAAAAGTTTGTGACGATCCGCAGTATGGTGTGGATTTGAGTGCCATTTCAAGGAAAACGTCCCAGACCACATATTTTGAAAATGGATTAGCTGATCTGAATGAAACATTTGGAAAAAAATGTTTAACAAGGTTATAAGGAATAAATTATTATGTGCTGGCAACGAATCAGTCAA
Source organism: Anneissia japonica (assembly GCF_011630105.1). Taxonomy (NCBI): domain Eukaryota; kingdom Metazoa; phylum Echinodermata; class Crinoidea; order Comatulida; family Comatulidae; genus Anneissia; species Anneissia japonica. The sequence continues at coordinate 310,693 of NW_022704401.1, read as the reverse complement.
GGGTGTAAATGGGAGGGTTATTTCAATTTTTGAGGACCCAGACCTAAATACATCTTTTGAAAAAATCAATGGGTATATAACAGTTTGTCAAGGTTGAGTAAAGAAATGCTTAAATTTTTGTGACGATGCAGAGTAGGGTGTAGATCTGAGGACCATCGAAAGAAAAATGTCCCCGACCACATATTTTGTAAATGGATTAACTGATCTGAATGAAACATTCGGAAAAAGTTTAACCAAGCTTCAAGGAAGATAGTATTATGTGTTGGCGACAGGGTGTACATCAGAGGGTCATTTAAATTTTTGAGATCCCAGACGTAAATATCTATAAAATGTTTTCAATGGGTGTAAATGCAACTTTTTGTAGTAGTTTGTAAAGGTTCAGTAAAGAAATGACTGAATTTTTGTGATGATCTGGCGTAGGGTGTGAATATGAGGACCATTAAAGGAAAACGTCCCAGACTGCTACGTGATGAGGTCATTTTAAGGCACTGTGCATGCGTTACGTCGTCTCCCTCGTCCACTACCAAAATCGAGAACGTGTTCACCTCGTTTTTCCCGTCGTCCTAAATCTAGGACGCCGTGCTCGCTTGTGAATTTTAAAGATGGAAGATGAAAATATAGCGGCAACGCTGCCTTCTTTAAGTTCGTCCAACTGAGGCAGACAGAGTCTGGGGGAAGTTTCTAACTTGTGTTGAATTAATCTGTATTATTTGCTTTTTAATGCACAGGCAGTTATGTAATTTCTACTGCCTTCGTAAACACAAAAAAGGCTGTGGAAGTTCATGAGCGTGCTTACGCCATTGTGCATGCAATGCAAACTTGCACCGCAGCGAGCGCAGCCGGCCGGGGAGGCTGTTAACTATCTGCATCATCGCAGTTGACGCACCGGATGCGCCCTGAAGTATGCATTACATTCATCATTGTTGTACTTGTCTAGATCAAATTTCTGATAATCTCGGTACCTGAATTCGGCATTTTTGGGTTTATTTGTATTGTATAAAAATATGAATTCCTCATCGTCCAAGACACCTTTAGAATATGCAAAGACGACAATTTCGCGAAGTCGATGAAGGTTCGCCATGACACAGCTGCTTAATAAGGTTGCCTAGCGCGCGCTACATGTCGACTGAAATCTAAAAGGTTTTCATTTGTAGTCAACAGGTATAGTTGACTACGTTGACACGCATGACTAGTCGACGTGAACCAGGTCCACGTCCACACAATCTAAAAGTCCCTATTTCAAAAACAGTCAACTGTTCCGAATAAAACTTTCGGGAAAGTTTAAACCCAAGTTACAAGGACGATATTATTATGTATATTGACGATCCAGTTTTGAGGGTCTTTTAAATTGCTTGCGCCCAGTTACATATGGATAAAAATGACACTTTGCCGAATACTTTTTCATGGTGAAATGAAGAAATGATCCAATTTTGGTGATGATCTGCAGTAGGGTGTGGATATGAGGACCATTTAAAGATCTTTTGTTGACAGTTAATATTATTTAAACGCAATTTATATTTTCGAAGCGCCTAAACCAGTTACAGCTAGGTTAAACTCAAAACTACCGTGATATGCATGAACAATTTTTGCTTTCAGTAACGAAATTGCTATGAACTGAAAATGCACTTTCCTATGCAAGGTCGGCACTTATAGCGTGCAATGGTTCAACTCCCACTAATAACATCACAGTGAACTTGGTTTTCTTTTGTTTTTTTTTTACTACTTCATTTTTCCCACTAAATTAAAATTATATAGGTTTTCAGTGGTTTTTTACTTTATACCTTATTTTATAAAGACTCTTTTTGTTGCAATTTCAACTTCATTTCTCATTAAAGCAATGGGGAAAAGCCTTATGTTCTGTTGTTCAAACAGACATAGTACTGTAAGTCTATTTTAACTTGTGTTTTTTATTTTTCTTTATTAGTTTTCATTTGTCTGCTTTCTTTTCAGTTTTAGGCTATCTTATTGTTTTTGCTGTACTTTTAGTTACTTTGGAATTTCATGTTTTTTTTTTTGTTATATTTACTGTATGTACCAGGGCTTCCTTGAAAAACAGTGCTAATCACTGAATGGATACTCTCTGGTTAAAGAAAGCTTTTAAAAAATAAATAAAATAAATAATAGACAAGAAAGAATACAGATCCAAGAACAAAGCCCTGTGGGGCACTAGAATTATTAGAGTAGGTGGTAGACGGTTGTCCCTCAAGGGTTACATTTAACTTCCGGCTTAAATACAAAAAACCAGTGATAATGAAAAGCATGTTACCTGAATCCATAAAGCTGGCATAAACAGTGATTGCCTCATTGCTGCAGTTTCCTAACATTATTATGCTGCCCTCATACGTTTACTACTAGAAGAATTGCATGCATTGTTGTAGTTGTACAGTTAGTTGTACTGAACATTAAGAAGGAAATTGAGGTTCATCACAACATCAGAAGGTGAAAGTGCCATCATTATGACCTGCTACAGAATGAGCAACAGAAAGGTATAATTGCAAACAACTTTAAATATTTGAAATAATCAAAATGTTTGGTTTTGCTTACATCTGGTTGTTTGTGTACTTTTTAACAAATTTATTTGTGGTCATTGAACCACAAGCTACAAGAGTCTTGGACCAACCACAAAATGTAACTGAAAAGGAAGGCGAATCAACCGACTTTACTGTTACGCTAATAGATGCAGCGCCAGGATCTATGCTTAGCTGGTATAAAGATACGATATACGTCAATAAAAGTGATCCTCGTATAACGTACGATGAGGCAAACAGAGATACTGGACAGTTCACATTGAGAATAAATCCACTTATCCGCTCTGATAAGGGGTACTACGTAGCTGCCTATAACTTTGAAAACATTTCAGTGTCATCACATAAAGCCTATTTGGACCTAATTGAAGTTCCCTCTGAAGAATATCCAATATGCACGATATCCAAGCCGTTTTATGATATTATGGAGAATGTAATAGTGAGTTGCATAACTGAGAACACATCTCCACAACCCATTTTGCAATTCGCTGGGAAAGAATCAACGAGTGAAATAATTAACAATGGATCACATATCATGATTGAAATGACATTCAGGGCCCATCCAAACTTAAATGGGCAAAAGTATTCTTGTTACTACTCAAATAGTAAACTGGAAAAGACATATAGCAAAGAAGTCACACTCAATGTAAGTAACATGTTCATTGTTAACATATCAGGCAAGCAGTGTTTTTCAGCAAAAGAAGCAGCCAGATTAAAATGTGTTGGCAACTTCACAGAGAGTGCTAGTTTCCATTGGTATATTCCAGACAAGATAAAAAGCCAGGTGAAAATGGAATTGAACAAAAACTGGATAGAAATACATGTAACTGAGGAGGCTAATGGCAAAAATGTCACATGTACTATTGAAGATGGAGGTCTAGAAGAATCTGCATCTGTATTTCTTGATGTACCCTGTGAATCAAGCACTAATAAACAGCTTTGGCCTTTTTCTTTCATCTTACTAATATCGCTTTGCTCGCTATCCCTCTAGTGTTGTGATTAGTTTTCATAAAAAGAAAAAGATAGGCTGCATGTTGCATGGTATCTAGTTAATTTTTTTCTTTACTTTGTTGCAGTGGTTAGTTCATGTTTTATTATTTACAAAGCATGCTTCATGGACAATTAACCTTGCATTTGGGTACAGGATTTGGTAGCTATTTCATATATTTTTCATAACATAAAAATATTTAGAAACCACTAAAATGATGTGAAACAGTGAAGTCTGCTTGAAAATCAACTGTGATTGAAAGTTGCTATTTAGGCATTCCATATATAACCGCAAAGCAAACTGACTGACAAACGGCTAGCGAATGCGGAAGTATGTACACATGCCCCTTGTGAAATAGCTACCGGTCTGCAGAAAAACGACCGAAAAGTCATTATTTTCCCCTGAATCAGAAATATTAAACGACAATCACTTTGTAAGAGACTGTTTGTTATTACATTTTTTTCATTTTATTGAGGACCTCGGTTTTGTATTGTGTCTGTAGGCTTTGCAGTAAGCATAATTATAACAGATAAATACCTGATTTAAACACACAAATATCTAGCAAAATTAAAGAAATTGTAACATTTACACAAGCGTGTGAATGTATATCCATGTAAAACAAATGTAACAGCAGTATAATAGCTCATTAGTGTTCACAGACCTCAGTGACGTCTATAAAGTTTACAGAGATATTACATTGATGCTATCTACGTGTGCCCAAGAACTTGGTTGATCGATTTGAAATTAATTAACTGATTTTTACATATATTTTAGCCTAGCCTGGTACTGCAAACATTAAAAATCAAACCCAATTGTTGGAGTCACGGCTTTTTACAGTGATGGACTAATACCAATGTTATTAACTACTGAAAGCATAGATGTTATGACAAACACTAGGGTCTGGTCACCTGTGTAATAATATTTATCATCCTACCTTGTGTTGCTTTTCTTTTAATGCTAAGTCATTTTTCAGTCTATCTACCAAGGTCTTCATTGTCTGGCTTGGTGCTTTTGCATTCAACTGTTTCTGTCTGTCTAGTTCTTCTCCAATTGATTCCAACTGAAACAATTTAAATAGTTGTGATAATGACAAAAAATAGGTAATATTATGCATGAAAATAATAAAAATGATCAACCCAACAATAACGACCGCTCACTGGGCTGCGCATCCCTACATGCTTAAATACAATACAGGCGCAAGTAATTATATTGGGTTTTTTGGAAGAGCTAATGAGATAGAAATTTTTAAATAATTAGAATGCTTATTTGTACAAAAAAAAAAGAAAAAAAGTTATTTAAAATGATCGTTTGTACAAAATTAAAATACTTACAATTAAAAAAAAAAAAATTTCTTCAAATTGGAAAAGGAATTGAATACCAAGACACGTTTCAAACTCACAACCTTAAGTTCTTAATAACTTTCTTAAAGTTCTGGGGCTATTCAAGGATGTAAACTTTGACCCATTTTATATACTTGTGGGGTAGGTAGGTATATGTAAGTATGAGTATACTGTATATTATATACTCCTACAATATATATGTATATTATACTATGTATATCATTGTAATTGTACCAATAATAGCCTTTATGGGTTTGTAGTGTCAATATATTGAATTGAATATAAAATTTGCCACTGCTGCAAACTTATCTTGTAGTGGGAGCTTGCTTTACTTTTGTTAGAAATTAATGAAGTTTACTCCATATATAGCAGTGCTCCCAAAAGGTAGTGTAGGTCCACTTTTTGTGTGAAATGAATCTGTTTTGAAGGTATAATACATATATAATTCCTGATGATGACATAATTAATGTCAAAATATTGAATCCCAACACGATGGCGTGTGTTTCAATACTTGGAGTATGTATTATACTTTCTTATCTGAGATTAATCAGTGGACCTTTCGGTTTTTTAATCCGTTTTTTTCGGTGTAAATTGCACTTTCAATTAGTTTCAAAAAAGAATATCAATAATAATGATTAGTTTTATAATAACCTACTATACATAATTTTAAACACAGTATTGGAAGAGGACAAGTCTCCAATTAGAGTAGTTAAGGAATTCCTGAAAATGTTTCTTTTTTTGTTATGAACAACCAATTTCGTATGCACGCCAGTTTAAGTATTTCTTGTTATCTTGTAGATGTTATATATTATATGTAATTTGTTGTTTGAATTGGAATGAATTGAGCATATAATGAATATGAAAATGCCAAAATAAAAATACAGTATATAAAATTCCAATATTTTCCCTTATCATCACTATCACTGACAACAAAACAAAATAATTTGGATTGTAGTATTTTTGCAAAAGAAATTGTGTGCTCAATTTGTTTTATGCCAATTAAATAAGAAAAAAAAATTGATGATCTCAAATGCGATATCGAAACTATCTTTATTGTTGTAAGTTCCCACAATCATTATAGAACTGGATTGTATGATTTCAGCCCATAACAGTGGACTGTATAATGGAGCTCAAAATTCTGGTACTCACTGCGCTGCGTACAACGAATCAAACTCAGCTCGTTGTGAGCGATATGCGACAAGATGACATCTGTTGATTGTCGGTGGCAGTCCGAATGGATCAACATTAAAAATGACTTGTTGCGCACATCTTGTGGTGTATTTTTCATAGAATCCTAAGATTCTGGGTTCAAAGTGTCAAAAATGTTCTCAACTAAAACAACTCCACAAGTTCCTCAGTCTCATATTTGAGAGTAGCATCATGTGCATAATATTTGTATATAAGACAGTAATTAAGTTTGTTGTTAACTATTATTGGTCCATATGCATAAAGTATTCATTATTATTAATAATTTCAACCATTCTGCTAACAGAATATTCGGTGGTCATTGATGTAAATTAATTACGTTGACACTTAAGCAAACAAGACAGTAGAACTTATTGTTAATAGTAATATTAGGATATTAGTGTAAAGAAATAAATTTTAAAAAAATCTTGCTTTCTTATTCAATAATAATAATAATAATAATAATAATGTCAGCATTGACTAAAGCTAATTAAAAAATAAAGTTGGTAGTCTACTGTACTTTGTTTTGTTTCCAATCATTGCTCAGTGGATCAATAAATTAATTTAATCAATAACCATTCAAACATTTCATCTGGCTCTTTTCAGCAACTGTTATGAGAAACCACATTTTCAATCAAATCATTCAATCTACAAATCAACCAAACGATTGCTATATCATCCAAACGATCGATCAATTCATACTAATGTATCTAATTATGGATTACTCATTCAATCTCAAATATTAGCAACTGCAATATGAAGCCAGATCCTCAATCAATCACCAAAACATAGGCTATGGAGAGTTTTTCTGCTGTTGGGGGTCATTGTAATAAAACTTTGAGACACACAGTTACACTTACTTGTTTTTCCTTCTGATAAAGTATTTCCGTTGTTTCTCGGATTTCTGTTTTTAATTCATCAGTTTCCTTGTCATGAGATTTTTCCATTCTGAAACAGAAATTATAAAATTTGTTTACATTTATATACATCATTAGGGTTAAAAACAATTCCTTAAGGCAAAAATACTGCCGCTATTAAGGGGAAATTTTAACGACGTTAAGGCGAAATGTAGACAAAGGCTTTTTCACCGTAGGTGTCAGTTAGGAGTAGTATATATATATACGACTATATATATAATATATATATATAGTATATATACTGTCTCTTATACACATCTAGATGTGTATAAGAGACAGAAAACGAGGAAGCCAAAGGAAATTACTTTAATTATTGTTGAAACAATCGTTATTATTTCTTGGTTTTGTATTTCTTGTTTTTCGTATAAAATGTTTAATTTCAATCATTTTGTATTATTATCAATATAATATAACGTAACAGTAAAGAAACTCAAATACGTAAGATGTTGACTTTAGAAACACTACAATTTATTAGGCGAATATTTCAGCTACTCCTGTAGTCTTTGTCAACGCTTGACATAAAATGAGAACATATTGAGAAAGTATCTTGGCAATATACAATTTGAGAAACAATACGGTAATTAAGTCAAAGCAAGTCGGCATATGTCTATAAAGGATTAATTATAATGTACAAATAAACAGTGATAAGGGTGAACAATGAATGAGCAAGTGGTGGACTGTAGGAAAGCATTACTATAGTTTATGCATGGAGGAATTAATTCATCCATGGTTAATGGATAATCTAAACATAAAGCATAACTAAAACCAAGAACAGGAAGCGGCTATGAAAAAGAAAAAAAAAAAAATTATATATATATAAAATTATACAAAGCAATATTGTAAATTAAATAAATGTGGGCCTATAAAAGTATTGAAAGGCAAATAAAACATAGTTATAATGATGGAAGCAGGAAGCCAAAACAATGATATATATAGTATTGTATAAGGCATATAATTTATATAGATATAGTGCATCTTAAAAGAATAAAACAGATAAGTTCTACAAAAGTATAAGCTAGAGTGAAAATACCAACAATAATACATAATGAATAAGCCTAACAGAATAATAATAATAATAAAACCAGAATAAATAGTAAAAAAATTATAATTAAAAGTGACTGAAAACTAAGAGAAGAATATTTAGCGGCAGAAAGAAAATTCACTGATGAATCCCAACTTCTGCCCTCTATGCAAACACCTTAACCAACTAGGCCATTGAGCCTTTCGTTGGAAGTTCAAATTCGACTGGAGGCAATTTATTTCACTCTACGGTATGCCAATACAACACTAGTTTATTTAAAGCTAAATGCAGTAAAACCTACGGCTAAAAAAAAAGAAAAAAAAAACTTCTCATAAATATACGCACAGTTGTTTAGCTTTGGTGAATTCTTCTGTTTTTCTTTCCATAATTTGCTTCCACTTTGCGACCTCTGTGACAGAGTGTTTTAACTTAATGGACAGTGCGGACATGGCGTTGTCCTGCTCCGCTACCACCTCCTCCAATTCTGACAGTCTTTGAAGTTGTTTACTGCTTGGTATTGCAGCTGATGGCTTATTTATTAAATCCTAAATTAGAAAGCAAAAATAAAAATATCAAAAAATGGTATTTGGTGTAAGTTCAGTGATAGAAAAGGAACAATGTACCCAGCCACTGACTGGACAACCAAGGCTATGGAAATTATGCAACACACAACTTGTGGTTGGAGGCACTGTGTATTTCACTGGAGGTACTTTTAGGGAATTTTTTTTCAGACAACCAATGTTGGGCTATAATAGTGGCATTTTATAGATAATTTTTATAATCAGAAGCACAAACAATTGTGGTGAACACAAGCCACTCCTCGCAAATCATGTTTCAGATATAATGGCCCAAACATGTTGGAATGTAAACATTTTTTAAATCTATTTTTTTGCACTAAACTAACCTTATATCTATACATCACGCTATGTTGTTATTTTCCCAATTTTTGACCTTAAAACTATAATTTTTAAGGATCTGGTGATGTTGGTACATGAGAAATCTCTGAAATCGTAAACATTGAAGGCTAATTTCTCAAATACTGTTCTTTAAACATCTGTATTTCTAACTCCTGTAACTTTACAACGAATTGTCAGATTTAAATGGTTCTTCTACTTTTTGTAACTTTCATTTTACTGTTTAAACCTGTATTAATAACTAATAATTGATTTTTTGTGAGGAGTGACTGGTTGGGATCCAGACCTGCTGACAATAAAAACATATGCAAGAAATTACATCACAATGTACCAAGAGTGTTGGGGCCTATATTAAATTTTAATATACTGTACAATTAATAATAAAGATTATTCTAAACATGTGACGTGGTATTTCTTAGTTAAACAAACATAAAATTTAAATAATAAGACTAACATTTTTCAATCTTATATAATCACCTTAAGAGGTTGGTGTGGCATTGAATGTATTAGACTGTGTATGTAAAGCAGCATGACTAGGGATACTCCTCAAGAATCAGGAAAAGTTGCGGGTTTATCAACTAAGTATCCAGCAACTAGGGAAATATTGACGCCAGCGCTTTGTATATTCTTCGGTTTTTTGAAACATCGTGCTACCCATTTGAAACACTGTGCTACCCACTTCAAACAAGTGCTCTCCACTTAAACAGTGTGCTACCCATTTGAATCATTGTGCTATCACTTTTAAAGCATTGTGCTAACCATTTGAAACAAATGTTATCCATTTAAAACGTGTGCTACCCATTTAAACACTGTGTGCTTTCCATTTGAAATATTGTGCTACCAATTTAAAACACTGTGTGCTATCCATTTGAAACATTGTGCTACCCATTCAAAACAGAGTGCTATCCATCTGAAACAATGCTACCCATTTGAAAAGTGTGCTACCAATTTTTAAAAAGTGCGCCATTTGAAACACTACCCATTTAAAACACTATGTTCCTCATTTGAAATAATCAGAGGATCCAGTAGGGGCCGTTTTGCCACTAAATTTACCTCACCTATAATTCTGAAACTGTTTTTGCCAGTTTCTGAAACTACTATCACAAACACCCACTCGGAATACCCAAACCAGAGATACCTATCAACCACATACCGGTACCTGATTGCAACATTTATTATAACAAAAATGCAACTCATAAACATCTATGATAGAAGCATACGATACGTGGCTCAAACAAGCCCTCCCCCCACCCCCACGCTGTTCCCACAGAGAAATTTGTTATCCATGTTAAAAAGTATAATAAAAAAAAAAAAAAGAGAAGCAAACAACAATTAAACCTAGAACATTTGTGGCCACCCATTGTTTTAAGATCTGCAATTAAAACATACTCATATCCACGATTACCTTACCCCTCCCCAGAAAGAACCAGTGCCATATCTAGGGG
>NW_022704401.1:293427-300338 GCF_011630105.1 Anneissia japonica | reverse complement strand
TTCCCCCCCCCAAAAAAAAAATCACAGTCAAGTAGTTAAAAATCACTATATTTTGTATCGTAATTAAAAAGCTTCTATCATAGAATTTTCTAATCTCTTTTGTATTTTTATGTTTATTATTATCATTATAGACATACACATAGAATTTTCGAACATCTTTTGTATTTTTATGTTTGTAACTGGACCACAACGAAAACCAATGCCTTTGCATTGAGCGTGGCATCCAGTATAAAGAAAGTTGAATAAATAAATATATAAATAAATAAATAATAGTTATTATTATTAAACATAATAACAATAATAATATTGACAATACTATTTGAAAATTTGAATTTGTGGCTGATCTGAGCCACAATAACCCAATAATAAGTATTATAATAATTAATAATTATTATTTTTATAATATTATTATTATTATTCATAATTATTTTATTAATAATACTAATTATTATTATTATACTTATTACTATTATTATTTCAATGCTTTCTAAGGCTATTTATGAATAAATTTAAATGATGCTTATATTATTTTCATATTTTTATCATTATTTCTTATTATTATTTATTTGAATTTAATTATTGTTATTATTATTATGCTCCCATTGAACACATTTTTAATGACATTATTTATAAATTATGTAGATGCCATTGTGCCCCCACATGTGTTTAATAATACAATTATTTAAAAATTACAGTATTTGTATTTCTATTTATTATATATTATTACGTAGAATTATATAATGAAATTTCTTATACGTTGTATTTAAAAAGCTTCTATCTATTTAATTTGAATTGCACACCAAATGTTGCAATGTCCTTGGTAACTATAACCTTGTTCATTCTCAAGAGAAATTTTTTTTGTCAGAAAGTATACTTGTATACAGGATATATCCAATTTATGAAGCATATTGAAATAGCATAAATATAGCTGGTAGCATAAATAGCTTTATGAAGCATAAAGTTTTATTATTAAAATAATTATAAATAATAATATTAATAATAATAATAATATGAAAATAATACTTATTATAATCCAATTTATGAAGCATACTGAAATATAATAGATATAGCTGGTAGCATAAGTAGCTTTATGAAGCATATGGTTTTTATTATTAAAATAATAATAATATGAAAATAATAATAATAATAATAATAATAATAATAATAATACTAATATTAATAATAATAATAATAATAATAATAATAATAACAATAATAATAATAATAATACAATTATTTAAAAATAACGGTATCTGTATTTCTCTTTTAATATTATATATTATTACGTACAAATTATAAACACTTATATATATTTTATGTTATTTATCATGTTATATATATGCTATTTCAATATGTTTCATAAAGCTATTTTATAATAATAATATTTATTTGGCAGAAAGCATAGAGGAGAAAAACATCATGCATTGCCCGGATAGGGAATGGGCGAAAGCCCGAACAATATTTGCTCCCTATCCTTCATATAAAATGAAATACACAAAACAATCAGAACTAATCAGAAACATAAGATGAAATAAAATGCTTAATTAATTAGTACCTGTACTAGCATTATTGACAGCTCCCGAAACTGGTCTCTCATATTGTTTAAAGAAGCGTTCACTATACCTAGACTAAACCCTTTGCTTAACAATGGGCTTAGAGCTTCAAAAGAGCTTTCTTTGTTTTTGTAGGTATCTTTGATCATTAGAGTAAGAATGCTTTGATCTTTTGTTTAAATCACTGCTATGTCACCTACTAGAGGTAATGTTTTGATTGGTTAAACACTTTTGGTACTAGTGCATATAAGCTTGCTAACATGGATAATTTTTCATTCCTGATGATGACATAATTAATGTCGAAATATTGAATCCCAACACGATGGCATGTATTTCAATACTTGGAGTATGTATTATACTTTCTTATCTGAGATTAATCAGTGGACCTTTCGATGCTAATTTAAATTAAATTATTCTTAAAACAGGAAACATTAACAGAGTTTTGAAGTAGAGGAGGTAGTTCTTCCCAGAGCCTGGGAAAGGACACGTAGTTTTGTCACCTGGTGCCCACATTGCACAACAATAAGTAATAATTGGAAGAATCAATGCTTTATATAGATTTAACATTACAGCCCATGACATATTTTTACTACACTTATTAATAAAACCTAGTAATTGTGACGATTTAGAACAAATATAATTTACTTGTGTATAGCATGAAAGTTTATTATTTATAAAAACACCAAGTAATTTAAATTCATTTACTTTTTCTAAAAGTAAATATTATCTATTTTATAATCCCATTTAATTGGGCTCTTACTTTTACTTATATGCATTGTAGCACATTTAGATACATTTAGAGGTAATTTACTGACAACTGACCAATTGTATATCTTGTCAAGATCTTGCTGAAGAGCAATACAGTCCCTAAAATTATTGATTTGGTGGGAGAGAGTATGGTCATCTGCAAACTGAAATATTGATGATGAGATATCATTTACAATGTCACTAACATAAATTAGGAAGAGAAGCGGTCCCAACACAGAACCTTGAGGGACCCCAGATGTTACATTAATCCACTCTGACTTCTCTCCTCTATAAATAACTCTTTGCCTTCTGTTAGTTAAGAAATTTTTTATCCAGCTATTGATAATACCTGTAATCCCATACATGCTAAGTTTTTTAATTAATCTGCTATGAGGAACTTTGTCAAAGGCTGATGAAAAATCTAAAAATATAACATCAATATTTTTACAACCATTATCAATACTTTTAGACCAGATGTGAAAAGCCTTTGTTAAGAGATATTCTGTATTATACATTTGCCTAAAACCAAATTGGTTATCAGAGATAATGTTATTTACTTCCAAGAATTCATTAATCTTATAACATCAGTTTTTCTATAACTTTACTTATTATTGGTGTTAGGGACACAGGTCTTAACTTTTTAAATCATTTTTTGGTTTCCCATGTTTTTTGTGGACTGGCCTCCTTCCACTGTTTAGGGACAATGCCTTTGTTTATAGAAAAATGAAAGAAATAACAGAAAACATTAGCAAGTTCTTCCTTACATTGTTTTAAGAACAATGGAAGAATACAATCTGGCCCAGGTGACTTAGAACCATCCAGCTTAGATAAAGCATAATAAACTTCATCTATTTCAAAAGGTTGAAATTCAATTTCATTTTGAATTTCAAGAGCAATATTAGACAAATTCTGTAGATTATCATCACTCTGGTTGGCAGTAAAATTTGAAGCAAATCTTTCATTAAATAAATCTGCTATTTGTTTAGCAGAAATAACTGATTGATCACCAATCTTCAAACAAATAATTTCGGACTCTTGTCTAATTGACCTGATATAAGCCCAGAATCTTTTAACATTATTAGACTTGTTGTTTGATATGTTCAAAATATAATTTTTGTGACTGCAATAAATTTCTTTCTTGAGGTGTTGACTGCACTTTTTAAATTCTTCTTTTGACTTCTCAGTTTTTAACCGGGTATATTTTTTGTAAAGTTTTCTTTTTTTAGTACACAGTTTTTTGATTTCTCTTGTTATCCAAGGAAAAGAACTTTCCTTTTTTCTTTTCTTAATGGGAACACAATCCACAATGGCAGCATTAATTTTATCATGAATTTTCCCCCATACATTACTAACATCATCTGAATCAAAGCATGATTCCCAATCAACATCCCTCAACAGATTTTTCATTTTATGAAAATCAGCCCTTTTAAGATCATATACAATTTTGTTAATTTCTTTTGAACGCTTGATTGATAACCCTAATGTAATTTCCACAGCTTTATAATCACAAGAATCAAAATTGAGTGCAGTTTTACATTTATCTACTAAAAGGGGATTTGAAGTGAACACTAAATCTAAAAAATGCTCTGATTCATACCCTGAATAAGGCCTACTGATTGAGTTACATCAATTAGTTTTCTTGCTTGGCTTGATAGATTACATTTTTCATCAATATTATTCCAGTCAATGTGGATGTTAAAATCCCCCATTAATATTACCATTTTGTAATTGGTAATTTTACTTCGTAGTTTCTCAAGGTTTTCAGAGAGATCATTAAGGTACTGTATATTAGAAGAGGTACCAATATTTGCATAACATACAATCCAAAGAATTTCAATTTTAGTAACATTAAGATCAAGACAAGGAGAAGGACATAAGCAAGATTTTATAGCAACTAAAACACCTCCACCATGTGCATTACGATCTTTTCTAAAAGTGGTCAAACAGTTGGCTATCAAAGATTGAGCTATCAAGCCAAGTTTCAGTGAATGAAATTATGTCATATTTTAAAGTGGAGAACTTGGCATTAATATCACACATTTTGTTCTTCATGCTACGGACATTACTATAGAAAATATTGATTTTATTTTGTTTCCTATTCGCTTTTTCAGTTTCAGTGCACAAATTTGAGCCAGTTGAGATAGGACCATTGTCTTCGTTAATATTACATTTATTATTTAAACATCCTGTTACCCTGCTTTTATTAAGGTTATTTAACTGAACATGATTCACATTAACACCAATATACTCAGGGGCGGATCCAGAAATGTCCAAAAGGGGGGGGCCGGAAGGGGGGGCCGAAAGTTGGGCCGATTGAGACAACACTGTCGTAGGGGGTCCGGGGCATGCCCCCGCGAAATTTTTGTGTTCTAGACGCCCGAACATAACATTTGAGGCATTCTGTGCTATCATTTTTTTCTTTTTCTCTCTTTTTTTCTTCTTTTTTTCTTTTTTTTACCTCCCAAAAGGGGGGGCCGGGGCCGGGCCGGCCCCCCCCTAAATCCGCCCCTGATACTGATTATTATCAATGTTTTTCTACCAGTTATATCGATGCTATTTCAATGCTTTCTAAAGCTATTAAATGCTTTGGGATTTAATAGCTGAGATTCATGATCTATGCCTTGCCTATGCATCGTATAAATATACATATCATTTATACATATTTATGTCTATTATGTCATCGTATACGTTTCTACTTTGTGCATTCGTACTCAGTATATACATATATATATATATGTATATATATAAAATCATCAAAGATATATCATGTAATGTATAGGTCTGTATATAGATGTTAAACTTTCAGAGACACACTCGTCTCACACATAAAATAAGTAAAATATAAGCAAAACAGAAATAATAAGTTAACAAATTTACAACAAATCAAGAGTACAGTACGGGTACATGATATGTTATTCTCGTAAAAATACTGACAGATCTTTACACAGACACCACTTCTGTAGTCTCTATACTACAGTTATGGTAACATTTCTAAGCTAGTTAAGCCTATTTTTTTTTTCTCTTTCCTCTGGAACTCTCTGCCCCTTATTCCGATCAGCTGTCTGATTTCGCCTGCTTCAACGCTCCGGTAAAGTTGCTGTATACTCTGTTTATAAATATATTTAAATGTAAATTATTTGAATTGGTTTTTGTATTCTCTTCCGCAACATACAAGCCGACTAAAACCTTCTTGAATTTGGAGGTTTTTAATAACAAGAATAGATGTGTATTATTTCTTTCCTACTAATAATCCCAAAGATGTCACCAATGAACAGTACGCATACGGTAATTGTGTTAAACATCGGTTTTACGTAAAATACTGGGACAGAGGATATTCGTAAAATTGAAGTGGTGTTGCGCTAAATTATTATAAGAAAAGGGATTGTCGTGTCTAAAAGCTATCGTTGAAAATATGTAATGAGTTCCTCCATTGGTAAACATTTATAGGCCCATTTAGATAGATAGGCCTATTTAGATGGATAGGCCTATTTATTGGATATTCACTTTTGTCACATGGGATCTTTGCTTTTGTATAAGCAGTACATGATAGACACCTATGGTATCCATCCAATTACTTTTTTAACTAACATACCCAAAAGGGGTATTAACCCGTGACGCAAACTAAAAATAAAAGACAAGGCACTGCTCCAGTTACACCGGTGTCCATTAGCCAGTTGGCTAATTGAACAGCGCACTGTTTGGGCGGTGACAACTTCAATAATTGGGAAAGTCTCCTTGAAACCGTCCATGTAAAACACATTATACACATACATCAGTCATGCCGCTAATCGTCCAAAACCTCACTTTGTGAGGTTTAACTTTGTTATGTTATCCAGGGCTCTATCGCTTAATGTGTTCAAATTAAGAGGAACCAAATTGTGGAACGCTGCCAAGGGAGGAGATGAATCTAACTTTGTTATGTTATCCAGGGCTCTATCGCTTAATGTGTTCAAATTAAGAGGAACCAAATTGTGAACGCTGCCAAGGGAGGAGATGAATCTAAATCAATCTTGCTTTTTCCTTTATTTTATTAAATTATTTGTTCCTTTTCACTAATAAACAAACATTTTATACAATAAAAAGTGGTTAGTAAATTAAAAATTAGATGACAGTTAATATTTATTTAACATAGGCTTATTTAATCTTATTAATGTTATTATCATCACTATTATTATTATTAATGTTGTTCTTATGAATTATCGTATAGTATCAGATGACAATTAAAACAATTTACTTAGCATTTTATTGCTGGCTTAACTTAATTCTATTAATCTGATAGTATGATAATAATTTTTGCTGTTGTTGTTATTATCACTATTATTATTATTACTGTCATTAATGTTGTTCTTATGAATTATATTTTTATTATTATTAAAGTAAGTAAATTAGGATTATTGTTTTGTGTATCGTATCCTGGGCACATAAGGATAACAGCCGGTTTTCAACTGAATTGTTAACCCAGGTTAAACAAGAAATAAATAAATAATAAATAAAATCATTTGAACTTAAGAGGTACCTGCAGGGTATGGTGAATGAAGAGACAGGAAGAGCATGTTGTATGCATGTTGTTATTCACAAGATTCACAATGCAAGCACAGTGGCAGATTCAAA
>NW_022704401.1:288634-293266 GCF_011630105.1 Anneissia japonica | reverse complement strand
ACCTCAGCCACAACCATAGTGGGGTTGAGGTGGTATATCCTTCCCCTGTGAATCTCCCTCCCTGGCCCAGGATCCACTATTGAAACAGATCCTGAGGTATAAATTAAGAAGCAACAGCGATATTTCTTACCATGGCTGTCTGCTTAAACTTGGTAAACGCCATGTCGGATTGGCTATGCAATTTCAACTGCATGTTTTGTATTTCTTGAATGTGTAATTTATTCTCCTCTTCTTGCTCCTATAAGAGAAAACAATTTTTTTTTACCTCTACATCTCATAAAAACAAATTAGATGTTTTAATAGGACCCCCAGCCCCCTTCATTATGCCATTGCTGCTAGCGCTCCCTTGTTGTTTCTTCCGTTAAATGTGTTAACCGCTCACTTGAAATTCAGTATCTAATCTTGTCTGGCTCTATGTCTACCACTACTACTACTACTTTATGTCGGCTTTTAACACACACAATACGTTTTAATACTACTTCCTTGTTTCATAAAACTTTAAAATTCCTGCAAATTATGTGCTATTTTTGACGATCTCTATTTTTGGTTCCTTGACATCATTTTGTGTGTTGAAGGGGGGGGGGGCTTTTACCCGTGTCAGTAGGGTAATTTATGAGCCTAATTATTTTTAGATTTCACCTGACTTGCCGAAGATAATCTCCAAGTTGCAAGCAATTAGTTATATTTTATGGACCTAACGAGAGCTCTCACTGACCGGGGACTTGTCTCCGCACAGCACTGGCACCACCACTGGCCCATAAACAGAAATTCTGATTAAGGTGGGTGGGGGGGGTGAGCCTTAGGCTTCTTAGGGTCCACAGGCTCCGACAAAGTAGCATTTTAAGGCCGCATTTTAATGGACTTGTAAAAATTCCATTTAAATTTCCATTCATTTTGGTGTTCTTAAGGTCCTAGTATTCAAACTATGGGTCGCAACCCAAGATATTTTACAGGGTCTCTTGGCATTGAGATTAAAAAAATAATAGACAGTACCAGCATAAAGTTAACTAATTTATAACACTATGGTAGTGTATATATGAATTGTCATATTTTTGCATCGGGGGAATTTTCAGTGACTGCTAATATACCTATTCATAGTCTTCTTTTCTTTGTCTAAAGTGAAATCATGGAGGAAGTAAACTACACTATATGCAAACTATTGCTTCCTAAATTAGGGCTTTTTTCTCACAAAGTAAAACTAGATATTTTTCTTCTACCATATTGACCTTGATTCAGGACCTCCATGTTTAGGCCTATGCCAAATATGGTTAGCTGCTCGGGCGTCCATACTTTGACAGCTCTAACTTTCTTTTGGCGCAGTCAATTGGGTAGGACCAGTAACTATAATGACTCTCTGGTGGACTATTCCTGTTGGAGTTCTTAACCCAAAACTGAAGTTACAAAACAAATCACAACAAAAACACAGAATTTTTGTTAAAATTCATATACAGTTTGTTCAACTTAATGGTATAGATCTTCATGCACCAAATACCAGGGCTTTAAAACACAGTAATTTTTGTTAAAACTCATATACAGTACAGTTTGTTCAACTTAATAGTATGGATCCTTCATACACCAAACCAGGGCTTTAAAACCTGTAATGTCTCATCAAACAAGTCTATGGATTAGTTTTCATGCCTTTAGGCGGTTACAAATAAGAGGAAACAGTCATTTAGAAAATGTAGGTAAGCAGTAGCTTTTACTACGAATGAATGAGAATTCCGAACTAACCAATGCGCATGCACAGTTACGTATAAAGAATGTCTCTAAAATATCTAAGGAAACACAGTGAGCATGAGCTTGGAAATGCTGGACAGGCATGGTATACAACTATTTGAGGCACATAACCATTCATCATGCTATTGAAAAATGTCGGCTCACAGCAAGTGTTTACTTCTTTTGGCAAAATATTAAATCATTTGTATCGTTGCAATAATTATAATGAATGCAGTGTCCTAATATTTTACTGCAGAACAATTGAAAATAGAATGGGATTTTATCCGTTAAAGTTCTTTGCGGCCAACAAGGGCTTCAGGCACAGTGTCTCGGTGTTTAACCTTAGACCATAAGGTATAACTATTTGTTTGCGACTCAGAGATAAAGCGTCAATTAAAGTTAAAAAATAACTTGCGACCGACACTAGGAGAAAAATTGAAAAATAGCAGATTAATCCCATAAAAAGAACAGAAATACAGATTAGTGAAAATTTACAAAAATATGTACAGTAGGTAGGCCTAATTATATTGATAATGCCCATGATATCAACTCTAAAAATAATTTGGCCCTTCAACAAAATTAATTAAGAACCAGGGCACTATAATATAAAGATGATCAATAATTTAAATTTTTAGGTCCCAATGGTGGTCTCAAATATACATTTTTGTAGTGATCTGGGGCAGATGTAGGATTTGGCCGTAGGAAGTGCATGAGAGTCCACACCACCTCAGCCCCACAATAATCAGGTTGAGGCGAGAACAATTTGAGAATATGGAGCTCTAGTTGCCCAGAAATTGCACTTTCATATCTATAAATTCTTATTCATATCAGCAATACAACAATTATTTTTCTGCACCCCCATCCCCCTGCATCCGCCCAGGCAAAGACTGAAGATATACTGTATAGAATTTTTAAAACTCAGAGCCAGTAGCATAGCTACAGCCAGTGCAAAGCACTGGGGCTCAGGACCATTAGGGGCCCATTCATAAATAGACCTAAAAATTATAATTACCTCCGCCAACGAAGTTGGCAGGAGGTTATGTTTTCGCCTGGTTTTTTATTCAGCTGTTTATTTGTCTCTCGGCATATTTGTTGTGAACAGCCTACAACCCATATTTCTTATCAGAAATTCATCAAACTTGGCCACAGTGTTACTTTACCTAAGATCTAGAGCTGATTAAATTTTGAAAGGTCAGGGTCAAAGATCAAGGTCACAAACGAAAAACTATTTTTTAATTTATTTGTCTAGTTTTAATCACAAACTTGTCAAACTTGATCACAATATTCCATGACCAAAGATCTCAAAGCATTTGAAGTTTGAAGGGTAAGGGTTAAGGGTCAAGGTCACAATCAACAAAAAACCAATTTTGTGTAACAGGTTTTCATCAAAAATTTGTCAAACTTAGCCACAATGTTTCTCTACCAAAGATCTGGAAGTGACTAAATTTTGAAGGGTCAGGGTCAGACACAATGATCAAAAACCTTTTATAACTGTTTGCCGTATAGATGCGTGTGATGTGTGCTAATACGGGCTTGCCGGTAAAGTGTAAACATAAGACCATTAATTTCAAAGTGATATATGTGATTGTTTTTTTTTTTCATTATTTTTTAAATGGGGACAATATGTGGGGGAAATTTATACTGAGGAGAATTATGATGTGGGCGGAAACATGCAATCTCTGAGTGCCCTCTAGACTAATTTCCAACTTAAAATCTTTGAAAAATAAAACGGCAAGCTGGCCACTCAATAATATTCGGATTTTAAAGCAGTAATTATTGATTATAATGTGCTGATTTCAAATTTGGTGTATTCAAGGGTGCCCCAGTCTGCCTGGCCAACCCCTTATTTTTTTTTCAAAATTATAAAAGAAATGGAAAAAAAGGGAATTATATTAATAAAGTTAAGTCTGAGAGTGCCATTTCCGACCATTAGAGGTTTATAATCATACATTTTCAATATGTGAGTGCTTCCGAACACATTGCAAAAGTGACAGCAGCCATTTTAGCATTCGTCAAATGAATGCACTCTACTTGTGTACTGAAGTCAGTTTTCACAAGTTCTAATGAATGTAGCATTAGTTAACAAAATATTAATAAACTAAACATGCAGTTAATCCAATTAATCTGGTCAGCATACTGGATGTAATTTGATTATGACTTCTCCAATGCATTCGAATTGAATCGGTAAATCTTACAGGAGGGGATACCACAAGGGACGTTACTTGCAGTGGATTATTTTTTTACAGATTATCGGAGCAGGGTGGAATAAAAATAGTTTTGCCAAAATCATCCAGACGGAGGAGAAAATAAAAAATTTATTGGTGTAAAAATAGGATGGTTAAATGCTTAAAATTTATATAATTAAGAAGAAATATATATATATTATCTTTAGAGATTTTAAAGCAATGGAAGGCGTAATAAAAATAAAGAAAAACTTTTATTTTTTTATGAAATTTCCACTTTTTCGTGGCGGCGGATGCACTAATTGGCCAAAAATAAAATTTTATTTTTATTCAAAATCATCAATATTTGCAGTTGGCAGGTTTTACTAAACAAGGTATAAAAATTTCCCCTGTAAATAATGGTTGTTTTCTAGAAGGTTGTTGTATGGTAAATGACACAAATTGGCAGTGATATTTGTAGTCTGTGTGGATACTAAGTTAAGTATTCATGCAACAGGCTCTATTATTCTATTTTATATTGAGATTCAATTAAAGATAATCTGATTTGATTTGAAAGATGTTAGATGGTAGGATAGTAAGAAAGAGACAGAGAGGAAGGAAGAGAATGATGATGAAGAAGCGAAGAAGCTAAGAAGCAGAAGGATATTATAGTATCCCAAAGTTAACCAAAATTTGGACCAATCTGTGTAAAAAATTAGAAAGAAGCAGATTTCAACTGATTTGTGTAGGGATA
>NW_022704401.1:254703-288593 GCF_011630105.1 Anneissia japonica | reverse complement strand
GGTCAAAGGTCATTGACTCTGGTCTAAAATACTAAAAAATGTATCTCTGGAACACTCTATGGTATATGGTTGATCTTGGTGTCAAAATGCACAGAATAATGCAAAACTAAGAAAATAATATAAAAGGACCCTCATAACCAATGCATCACCTCAAAAAATGAGGTCAAAGGTCAAAATGTTAGGAATTGATATTACGAAAATGACATTCACTATATGATTTTTTTTTTGCTCATCATTTTCAAAGCTGGTTTTAAACAGTTGAACATAGAGTATTAGATAAGTATATTAATTGAATTTAAATTTACAAGTTTCAAGTCGACTGAATCCACAATCCGAAAAGCTGGAATAAAAGCAATGCTGATAACATATGGGTGTGGGGATAATCCTCTTGAAAGGGTTCGTTATCTGAAGCTTCAGAAGCAAGTAGCTAGTGGCAAAATTGATCCAGATCGATTACCTCCAACAGAAAATGCAATAGCACAGCATTTATCAGGTTATAGTTTGGAAACATCTAAACACCTCCATTCTTGAACCCATTGGAAGGGGATGGGAGATTGATTCCAATAGGAAACTATACCGAGGATGCTTACCTGTGGTGTTGCTCCAGACAGACTTCTAAAAGGAATTTGCTGCAACTGCCAGGAAGAGGAGAGGCAATGCCAAACCATGAGGTGTAGCTGCATTAAAACTGGGATATCATGTGTTTCTGCTTGTGGGGTTTGCTGTGGGCATTGTTCAAATGGAGTGCTGTCAGACGAAGTTAGTGATGAAGTGGAATCAGGAGAGGAAGCCGACTAATTTAGATACTTATTTGTTATTTGTCATCAGTCAAAAAGACAGGAAAATACCTCAAAAATTTACATAAAATTATGAATAGTTTATTTAAAATGATCAAACAAAATTATTAGCTTCAAATATATGTATTTTTATATTTCTCTAAAGTAAATAAATTAAATTAATTAATCCTTTATCCTGATGGATCATGGAGCTCCTATATGTGCCCCAGGGGTGCTGTGGGTTTGATGTCACGGACAGCGGTCTCTGCCTGATCGTGGAAGGCATTGTTGCTCCTGGTGATTGCTGATTCTCATTCATGCATATGCCCCTTTTGTTTTGGGTACGGGAGCTACATGATCCATGATCTCTTTTGTCTTTTTTAAAATTCAATTAATATACCATGTTATTCTTGTTAAGTGTTTATTTAAGTTTTGTCAATTAATGCTGGGATGCCCTCGAAAGTGATTAAATTTTACTGTTCTTTATTATTTGTTGTAAATGTTTAACTGAATAAATAAATAAATTAATTAATAAATTAATAAATCTATAGTTACAGTAAGTTTCAAGCTGTAATTTCTATTTCTATTCACAATATACTTATCTAATACTCTATGTTCAACTGTTTAAAACCAGCTTTGAAAATTATGAGTAAAAAAAAATCATATACTGAATGCCATTTTTGTAATATCAATTCTTAACATTTTGACCTTTGACCTCATTTTTTGAGGTGATGCATTGGTTATGAGGGTCCTTTTATATTATTTTCTTAGTTTTTGCATTATTCTGTGCTTTTTGACACCAAAATCAACCATATACAATATACCCCTTTCAGACAGACCTGCAAAACAGTATTAATACCGTATTTCTCGAACGCCGGCGTTCTACGTGAAGGGGTAAATATGCCTAAACGGCGGCTTCAGTTAGACCTCCTCGGGACCTAGTCTTAATACCGCATTAATACCGTAGCGAGTTTTGCCCAACTCGATGTGAGGGGGTTCTGGGTTCATCGCACTGAGGCATAACAAATCAGACGAGCAGCCATCAACCTCTGCTGTAGCTAACAAAGCCGATAAAATCGCAAGCTGACGATTCTTTAGATGCGAAAATCGCCTGCGCCTAGCTGCTCAAAATTCAAGCCAGCCTCGCCTTAAACGCTTCCTAAATTCTTTCTTCACTTGAACGAAATGCATTAGAAACCTTCTGTTTCTCAATTTATATGTATTGCAAACATAGCAAGCATTAAAAAACATTTGCAAAGCAGCAGTTTTATGATTTCATCTCCGGCCATATTGAATTATTGGAGTAAACAAAAACTTGCGCCCTCTTTGTTAACATGCACAAGCACCACAGACATCAATTACTCCTTTCCGCGAGAACTCTTTCAGACAGGATACAGTATTACTACCGGATTTTAACTAGTTGTGTGAAAGGGTCTGCGCCGGCAATAACAGCGGCGTAATTAGGGTATTTTGCGGTATTTTCTGTCTGAAACGGGCTATAGAGTGTTCCCAAGATACATATTTTAGCGTTTTAGGTTGGGTAAATGACCTTTAACCCCAAAAACGTATACTCCCCACTCTCCTATACCCCTAACTTTGTTTTGGTGTTATCCTAGTATGTATTCCTACACAAGTCAGTTGAAATCACATTCATTGTAAGATTTTAAAATGATATATGCCAATTAAGTGACTAAAAATACAATTTTTGACATTTTAACCTTTGAAAAAAAGAAATGATTATGAAGGCTTGCAATATTTTTTTTAAAAATAATTCTGTGCATTTTGACACCAAGATCAACCATATACTATAGAGTGTTCGGGAGATGCATTTTTTAATATTTTAGACTGGGGTTAATGACTTTTGACCCCTCAAAATTTTCCCCATCCCCTAGCCCACTTAAATTTTTTTCAGTTGAAATCCGCTTCTTTCTAATTTTTTCGCAGATTAAGTCTAATTTTGGGATACTAAAAGTGGAAAAGAAATTTGAGTAACCTGCCTTCAGCAATACGCAAATGATGATGATTTTGACTATACAATATTTTACAGGGCAGAATTGTAGTTATTATGTGTTATTTTAGGAAACTCATTCAACAGTTTGAAAACCATGTTTTAAGGTGATCAATAGGACATTCAGGAATTAAGTAAACAGATGAGTGCAATACAGTTTAAATGTTTTCAATCTAAAGGAAAAAGAAATTTTGGTAATTAAATAGTTTTTAAATGTACTCAATGAGAGTTCCAAGTTGGAAATGAAACAGAAACTTTTTACCAATCACAGACATCAAATATTTAGGTTACTGACTTGTTGCTGATCATATATACCAATGAAGCAATTAAAATAATAACTTACTCTGCGTGATTGATCCAGCAGATCAATGTACTTTTGAATTGCATCCTCTTTCTGTTGAATGCGAGCTTGCAGCGACTCTATCTGGGCCTGGGCTACTTTCAAGGCTTGCTTGTGTTGGCAGGCTTCCTCAATATGCTGGTAGCGCACACCTTCTGCCATTTGGTTTTTGATGATCTCATCCCTCTCTGCCGATGCAGGCAAACGAAGACGCAGTTCATTGATCACTTTGTCTCGCGCAAGAAGATTCTCTTCAGTTCTTGCCAGCTGCTTCTCAATGCTGTTGAGATTCTGTGATAAGATCAGATGGAGAATTTAATAATTTATTTACAGTGCAATGAGTGAATGGAAGGAATTGGTGGAAGTGGAATATAGGATAGCAAATAGAAAGTGGAAAAAATAAATAAGAATGGCCAAGATCAATGTCAGTTAAACTTTATGCACCTGGATAACAAGCAGTGTCTCTTTATTCACAGTGGTTGCAGCCTGTTTCAACTTATGTACAATGATTCTCAATTATTACTACCTGTAATAATACCTTGGGATACGGCAATGTATATAAAATCACTAAAATAACAGTTACTATTAACATTTATTCCAATGTAGTATATATAGATTTGCCAATTTATTCATTTTAGTAGTTGTTTTATGGACATTGTGCAAACTTCACCAACCCTGGGGAAATACTCCAACCACTCCGCAAAGATCTGCATACAGGCCACTTCACTATCCTAATAGGTACCCATTTCACTCCTAAGTAGTGAAGAAAACCAATGCAGAGATGAAAGAGTGGCTAACCTCAGTGTAACCAACTTTTCACAGGCTTACACATTTATCATTATAGCTTACCTTTTGAAGTTGTGTATTTTCAGCACGGGTGTCCAAGATAGTTTTGACATGCTGTTTGATTGTCCTCATAGCATGCTCAAGCTGGTTGGCAACAGGTAAGCTAGGGTCCGGCATTGACCCTGTTGCTTCCTCAAACTACAGGTAAAAGAACAGATGTACACAATAAATTATTTTTATACATCTTGCTCAACTTACATTTTTTGTCTCTATTTAAAAACATGCCTGGTTTTGCCATCAAATGATGATATGGCAGAATAACCTAGTGGCAAATTGTAGGCTAAAATGAAAGGATATGTCGTCTAAAACTTCTTCTTGAAAAGAAATCCAAAATTCCAAGGTAAAATAACAATTCAAGAATTCTTCTTGCAAAAGGTTCAAAGAACACAATTTGAGACACATGGTCTTAACAATATAGCACAAAGGAGCTCCTTCAATGAAAAACGTCAAATAATATTGTTAGGGAGACGGTTCGTATGTGGCGCCCTGGGGCAGACTGTTCTATTTTTTCCAAAGGGATGTTTCATTTTGGGAACAATGGCAATTAGTCAGGTTATCCAGGTAAGTATTCACGAAATCGACTAACCTAGTGGCGAATTGTAGGATTATAATACAATGTTTACTGAATATAATGGGTTGTTCTTAGTTTTATATATTTTATTACTGCATTTTACAGATAACAAATCTCATCAGACTCAGGAGGTTGCAGGGAAGCAGGGACATCACAACAAATATACCACTCACACAAATAAAATGTGATGATAAGAGAGGGTGTGGGCCTAGCACACAGCAGTGATAACCACAACACATATTTTTCGACCTAAAAACAAAAAGGGACATTTGCTATTGCTACAGTACTTTTCTCGCATATGGTGAGGCCAAGAATTGGAATACATGACAAGGAAGATTATTCCTTTGTACTAGTGTCAACTTACTCTAAGAGCAGCATTTGCCATTGCTTTCTGTTGCTTCTCCAGACTATCAATGATTCTTTCCAGCTCAACTTCTCTTTGTTCCCAAAGCAGCTGCTTCTCTTCAGATTCCCTCTGAATCTGGACAATGTCTTCTTCAAGACCGGCAACAGTTCGCTCATGGTTTGATGTAAGTCCTTCATTGTACTTCAACTGTATCAAATTACAAAACATGATTATTTAACAAACATCACAATACATAAATCTATAAATATCCAAAGTTTTAATTCAAAAAAAGTCATTTAGCAAAATAGTTTTTCAGATTATTAGAAACAATATTCATTATTGCTTTTCTTATAAAATAACAAATTTTGATGATGAATTGAAGGATATTAATGTACAGGTCAAATTACACCAATTTCCAAAGGACAGAAAACACGGAATACTGACCTGTTCTCTCAGTCGATTAATTTGCCGTGTATGCTTAAGGTCCTGCAGTCTCATCTGCTGAATCTTAGAGTGCCATTCTGCCACCTTGCTAGCACCTTTGCCATCCATCAGAGTTGCCATCAGTTCTTGCAACCCTTTGTTGCCAACCTCTAACTCTGCAACCTTCTCCTCCACTTTCTCTTTCTCATATGCAACCTATTAAAAATAACAATGGTATTTGTTCTTATATATACAGTAAAACCCCTCATTTACAAACCCCGATTTTACGAATTCCCGATTTTACAAACGTAAAATCATGTCCTTGTTGTCATAAATAAAGTTCCTATTTCATGTACAAAACACACACGCGTGTCAAGAATTAATCATTAGGCGCGTGCTGGAGTTTATTCACTCGGTCTTAGACGGTTTGCTGTACACTATATTACTATTATTATATTATTATTATTATATTATATTATTATTACATATATATATATAAGGGGTGTTCCGTTTTGGGAACAATGGCAATTAGTCGGTTATCCAGGTAAGTATTCACGAAATAGACCAGCGATCTCTACTACAATATAAAACGCAAATAGTGCGCTTTGAATACACCGACATTCAACACGGCGATCATACCTAAGTCTGCAACCGTGAGAAAACTCCGCCCAATGCGCAAGTTGTCGGCATATCAATAAGCGCATGATTTATTCATCTCTGAATACACCACCCTCATATCGTTAAATTTAATGAACCCCCTAATTATAAATAGATTTTATTTATCAAATCTAACTAACGTTAATCTAACATTTATTCTTTATTATTTATTCTTTATTCTCAACCAACAGTGTAAAACACCAATAATAGGTTGAAATAAAATTTTCAGTAAACAGAGCATAAATATATACGATACAAATTAAAAAACGAGTTCATTAATAATACTTTTATATTGCGAGTAATTACAGTTAAAAATAAGCCAAAAATTATTCTTTAAAAGACAAGCGTTATAAGCTGACGAAATTCTACGGAAAATACCATTTTTACAAACATTTACACAAGAATATTTAACATGAAGAAAAGGTTTATAACGAATAAGACACTGACACCCACATTGTCTTTATAACTTTATCTTTGCATTACATAAATGTTAATGTAGGCGTAGAACAATCGTATTGCATACGAAAAAAAAAAGTCCAAGCGCCGTGTCTACAGCCAATCAGCGCTCTTCTTTTAAAAAGTTGTGAACCCCAGTCACCCTGGTTTCCGGGTTATTCTGTACAGGTTTTTACTTGACGCCACAAGCACATGGATCGAGTGAAAAACATTGTGGCGCCCGCGGGGCTGTGTTTCTTCATAAGCTAGAAGATAAGTCATATATTATTGCCTGAGAAAGAGAGAATAAAGTTTGTATACACATCAACAAGTACAGTATGCATAGTACTGTACATTATTATGATCTTTATTTTGAATTTCTTTCGAGCGCAAGTTGGAGTTTTGGCTCCAATCCAACAAAATTTCAGTCCAGGCCTAGCCTAGCCTAGCCCAGCCTAGCATATCAGTAGTGTAAATACATAGAAATTTCACACAACCCTGATTTTACGTACGAATGATTTTTACGAACGCCTCTGGGCCTGTCCCGTACGTAAATGAGGGGTTCTACTGTATTTCATATTTTTAAATTAATGATTTTAATTAATAAATAATTTTTAAACATTTAATGCTCTTTCACGAAGCTCCTTTATGCAACTAAATAACAATTACTTGCATAATGATTGGGTCATTAGCGACACCACCGCTGCCTCATACATCCTGCATGCATTCATGGTGTTGTTGTCCTCCTATGCAGATGCTCCAAGATGCTTGAAAATAATATGAATATCAATAAGCTACTTTACCATTTTCAGTTCTTGGTCCATACGTTCTTTATCTTGTCTCATCTGAATCATTGCTTTGGAGAATTTATCCTGCTCGCTGAGAGGAATAGCACCACTAAACTGACGACGGAGCTCCTGAAATCCAACGATATATTTTAAAAAGTTTAGAAAATGAGACAAAGTTCAGGGTTGTCTGAGTGCTTAGTAAACAAGTCTTAAGCTCTGTCTACACTATCCAATTTTATGTCCAAAATAATGTGATATGCCCATATTTGGGTGTAGTATGACATCATATATGGGTACACCACACAAAATTTGATAGTAAGGACAAAGCTTTATATATATATATAGAGCTTTTGTGCTGAATCACGACCAATCACTGGAATGGAAAATTCAGGATTTTTATAACATATAAAATGCATTAGTACAGCATTCCACAACTTTTAGGCTGATTAACCAGTTCGGAAATTCAGACATGAATCACAACCCACTAACTCTACACATGTCTAATTCAGAGAGCTAGGCCTAGTGCCCCATTTAGGGAATGGAATTTTAAATTTAGATTAAAATAAGTAAATAGCGCATTGGCAAAAATAAATATTACGACAAAATTATGATCAACGATGACTGTAGCCGCATTGTACAGTACTTTGTTGTATCAAATGAATAAGGTATGCACATTGATATCAACATTAATACTTTACATATATATAATTAATAATATATAATTATAAACGACAGAAGTGAGCTAGCAGATTTTGCTGATTGCTGCTGTCAAGGGTTTCGCAACCCACCGAATTATTTTGGTGACTCACTGGTGGGTCACAAACCACATTTTGCCGAACGTTGCATTAGTATACTAAGTCTTCAAGTGGGTAGGAGTAAACTATTAGCAGAGTTGAGATGGTAAAACAGAACACAGCATACAGAGACATACACATGCACATGTGTTACCTACTTGAATTGTCCTTTTTAAGTGCTTTGATTTGTTTCTAGCATCCACCTTTGTGTGGTACAGTGACTGCTCCATCTCGTCTAACTGCTGTTCGCGGGTCAGTAGATGGGCTTCTAGTTTTCTAATCTTGGAGATAGCAGCTTCCAGTTTACGTACAGCAGTACCCTCACTCACCTGCAGCGCTACAATATGATGATGTAGCTTACCTGTTAAAAATTTTAAAAAAAAATAGAATTCATTTTAATATTAATAGTGTTTATATAATTAATGTCATAAATTGTAACATTGTCAATCATTAAAACAACTATGACTATCAGCATGATACCATTACCATCAGCATTATTCTTGTTAGTACCACTTTAAAGCATATTAAATCACATACAGTACTATATAATTAATGCTACCTTTATGGCTTAGACATCATAAACCAATATGACAATGACTATGAATACGAATATGACATCATCATCATTATTATCAAAATTATTCTTATTATTATTCTTATTATCGCTTAGAAGCATATTATATATTATATACCAACTACATAGATTCCAAGCATTTCATTGGTTAAGAGCCGGGCAATAGTTCCTGCCATGCCCTCCTAGCTGGGCAAAAGTCTTTTTGTTTTGCCACCTCACAATTCACTTGTACAGTATGTCGTGATGTAGAAAATTATGCTAAGCCTATTAATATTGTGGGCTACTAATTTAATCAAATTTGACCTAACCTGATGACCTGGAAGCTAATGATTGATTTGCTGCACACTGAGTATTCCTAGGCTAGGAATATCAATGGCAGAATGTTCCAGATTTAAACTGGTTGATGACCTGGAAGCTAATGATTGATTTGCTGCACACTGAGTATTCTTAGGCTAGGAATATCAATGGCAGAATGTTCCAGATTTAAACTGGTTGATGAACATGAAAAGTGTTAGCGAGTTCAGCAGCCAGGGATAATATGAAAAAGTTCTAGGCCTACGCCTCTTCAAGACTCAAGAAATCTATGTAGTGGTAAATAAAACAAATATTTACTGGGATTTTAATTGGGTCATAGTTCAAATTACATTTGAGCTATGCACCTCAACCCAGCAAATATTGTATCCTGTACTACACTGTACATTTTAAATAATAGACTGCAAGGACTTTGTTTTAATGTGTATTTAGTTTAGTAACTGCATTGAAAGGTTTCAATATTGATATATTCTAATTATGTGTTCTGTCTGTAGCAATGTACCAAATAAAAAATCTCTTTTGTGTATGAATTACACAATAGAATTATGCTATCTAACATACTTGCAATGATCTTACCAATTATAGCCTTTTCATCACTCTGCGTTTGAATATCTAATAACTGTTGGCGCAGTGACATTACTTCCTTTTCACGTGATATTTGTTGCGCTTCAAGTGCCTTAGACTGGAATGATGCTACTTCTGCCATTTCCTTTAATAATAATAATAATAATAATAATAATAATAATAATTTTAATATTTATCAAGCCCTCAAATACAATAATACAATACAATATAATAATAATATATTACAGAAATTCATTTATCCTTACCTAAGAATGCAAGGCACAGAAAAAATTATAAAACATTATTAACATATTAAACAAGAAAATATACATCATAATGACCAATTTAAGCTATTGTACTATACTAAACAATTAGTATAATTGTTTTCCATACAATAGTGAAAAAAATATATATAAAGATGTGATTATTGCAAAAAAAAAAAGCAATTTTCAGATAAGTGTATAAAGCAATACACTGTATTTTTATATTACTTACCTTAAGTTTTGAATTGTCTATTTTCAGTTTCAACTGTGATTTCTCAAGTTCTGCAATACGTTTCTTGTCAATATCACTAATGGCTTTAGTTACTGCATTTGCTAGTTCATCTCGTAACTCCCGTTCAATTCGCTGGGATTCCAGGTTCATCTTTGTAAGCTGTGAATAAAAGCAATAATAATAAAAATTCTGAGATGATTGAATACATAAACAAGCATATCAACTTCAACTTCATAACTTCAATAAAAAATACTTATAATACTAAATATATTTGACTAAAAAAAATTCTAAAGTAAAAGTTCTAAAGTGATCAACAAAATTTGCTTAGCACCATATTTTTGTTGGAATAATTATTATGATTAGCCTTTCAATCAATGGTCAAGCTCACATTCATCAATTTTTCTGTTAAAAAGCAATATCCTGATTTAATAGTATAAGTTCATTACTGATTACCTCAGCAAACTTTTGCTCCAATTCTAAGTTTCTGTTCTCAAGCTCGTTCACAGTCTTTCTCAACTGGTCTTGCATCCGTGAAGCATGCTCAGCCCTCTGACGTTCGTTGAGCTCTTTCATTTCCAGCATGGTCATCTTCTTGGATATCGACAAGTAGTGGGAGTCATTTGCACCTTGACTGCGCTTCACTATATCATTAAACAGTGGTGAAAAAAATCCTTATTTTAAAGATATGTATATCATTATTTTTTTGTTTTTTGTTGTTTGTTTTTGAACATATTTGATCTTTTTTTAATATTTTTTTTATTTTATTCATTCTGGCCAATACAAATAAACATAAAAACATTACAAAAATAAAATATCAGCAATTCACAAATATATAATAAAGGTGAGCCAGAGAGCAGCAAAAAAGCAAAACCTCTGTCATCTTAGAAATGTGCAGCTCCCAGAAACAAATATTAAATGAATAATAAGACAAAAAAAAAAACAACAACAAAAAAAATCAATTTAAATAATGTTTTAACTTAGATTTGAACAAATGAAAATTAATAGATATATAAAATAATATCTAATATATTTCTTTCTAAGTAAGAACACTCATTATTTACAGGGCAAAAACAGTGGTCTAAAAACATTTTTAATGTGGCTTAGAATGTGAAATAGTTGTGATAAAAAAAATGATACCCCACAGTATTTTAACTCAAGAAAAATAAAAAACAAGGCTGATCATTGCTAGATTATACAAAACTAACATCATTATTATGAATCAGTGTTATTTTGCTTTACCTCCTATCTTTCCAAGTTCTTCCATGGCTTGTTCTAAGGTATGCAGTTTCTCCTTTTCTTGGGAGAGCTCCTGTTTCACCTCCTCACATTCTTTCTGCATCCTTTCATTTTCCATCTTCAAAAAAAAAAAAAAATTATTTAAAATGTTTATGTGAAAGTCAGCTATTTACTGGTTTCATAGAATCACTAGACAGTAGCTATAGCGTTTTCACTGCAATCCTTCAACTGCGTAGCTGTCCCTGACGCAATCAGGAAAGCTCCCTGATTCAACTGACCAATCAGTTTCGCCAAAGGAGTCGGCCTAGCATGTAGCGATTTTTACGGAAACCAGGCTTAATTTGCATTGTTCATTATTTGTCGAAAAGTTTGAATAACCTATAGAGACTGACCTCAAGATGGTCAATGTGGGCATTTCTAGTGACCAGTTTATTGTCCGTCTCAATCACATCTCTGTATTTGATGGTGAGGTCATTGAACTTCCGCATTAGCTGATTGAGTTCATCAGCCGGTACGCTGTCATCAAGAGCCCGTTGTAAAGCTGCGATCTTGAATTGTGAAGATTCCTATTGAAAAAGTATACATTCATATAAAATACACAAATCAGAAGTGATGTTTTTTTGGTAACTAGAAACTCTTCTAGCACTCTATTCAACAATTGTGTGTTCGTCGTTCGTTGACCGACGACAAAGGATTGAGGACGGCACTTGGGCATGGGCGCAGTCACATGCTGGGACAAGCGGCTGGATCTATTTTTGACGTGGGGTGTTCTTTAAGGAACAATGACAATTAGTCGGTTTATCCAGGTATTCACGAAATAATAATCAACATCACACATTCTGTTTTAAAAACCTGTCCAGACTATCAAATTTCATATGACAAAAACATGTGACATGCCTAAATATGGTCATGATGACATCACATCATGACCATATATAGACACATCATGACTATATATGGGCATACAACAAATTGTTGTCAAAGAAAATTTGATAATCTGGAGCTTTAGATTGTATAACTGCACTATTAATTTAAACAAAATGATAATAATAAAAAAAATAATTTCTACCACAAACCTTGTGCCTCTGAAGATAGCCCAGTCTTTCAGTTACAGCTGTCTCCATCTGTACCATTTCATTATGCGTTCGATTACTTTCCTACAATGAATCATAGAGGAATGATTATGAAAGCTATTTATATTACACTCATTTTTAATATGAAAATTACAAAATAAATACAATGTCACTATTTAGGGTGATATTTACAAGGATTGAACCAAAACAGACTAGATTCAGAATGCAGTGCTACTGTGCCATAATGGACCAACCAGAACAAGGTCAGGAATATGCGCGTCTCACAAACCACATGTTTGTGTATGTTTTAAAGTTGTTTTATGAGACCTTAGAAACAATAAAAAAAAGGGCAGGGCAGGGAAGGTCTGTTGGATACACATGTTGGATGACAATTCAATCAATATTCAGTTACATTGGATTACAACAAAATAAAACATGGGTGAATGAGTGTAACTGGCGATTTTCAATTACTTTTGAAGACAAGGGGCGGATTACTATAAGCTGTCTTTAGACGGTCTTAACGGTTGGCCGGCTATGATCGTGACGTCACTACTAGTCTATGATTAAAGACCATTGCTATACCGCTGTCTAACCAGTTAGTCGTCCTAAATTTTAAAGCCTAATCATTTTCAGCATGGCGTTCTGCTGATTACTTCAACAGTGCAATTTCAAGACCTAATCCTAGATCGTCAACGTCGGAGAATCAAACGACGAATACTCCGCACACTTCTCAGCATTTGTAAAAATAGGTCTCCGGCATTTATTTACGTTCATTTCGATACATTTGCGTGTGTCGAGCATGCATGACGTTGCCCTCAATCTTGTGTTACCAGGGAGTGCTTGTTTGCATTTCAATACTCAAAGCAGTCTTAGGGAAGACTGTTTTATAGCAATGGTCTTAGAGGAATGACTTTAATAAGACCGTCTAAGTGATAAAGCCGGCTTTATTCAAAGAGTTCAGACTACCAGTTCAGACCGTTTTATAGCAATCTGCCCCAGGAGTGCCTACAGTATGTTGCCTCAATCACACAATTTACACTTGCTCACCAGTTGATGTTAGAAGAGTTGAGTAACATCATCATCATTAGTATTAACATACCCCAATATCACAGCACCAACATTACATTTACCTTACCTTTCTAAGCGTGGCTTCCACTTCCTGGTAAGCAGTGTAGCGCCGAGTAAGCGCCTTCTCATTGACACGTAGCACCGTCATTTTACGACTCATATCTGCTAAGCGTCGTTGCTGCTCATTACCATCTTGCTGAAGAGTGTCGAGGAGCCGCTGCAAAAGTCAAGGGTCAGGATTATGAAGACCGATAGAACTGAAGAAAGAATAAAAACGCTAAAATTTCTGAACTAATTATTTCCAATAATCGAATTCTTACGTTATATTCTCTAATTCTGACTGAATCCTCGGATTGTTGGTCTTGCCATTTCTTCTTCTCATCTCTCCATTTTTCTCGCTCTCCTTCCCATTCTTTCTTTTCCTTGGCATAATCGTCGTAGATCAGTCCCTGTTGATGCCTCATCACTGCAAACTTTCGTTTGTACACCTCTATAGACCCCTCAAACTTTTCAAGTAGTTCCTCTTTATTACCAAGCTCCTGTAAAGTAAAATGTTTATTAAAGACCATTAATTAAAAAAGCTTTCATATTGTCTTTGATTGTAAAAGATGCTATATAAATATTCAAATTTAATAAAAAATTAACATTTTTAATATTATTACATGGATTTTAATATTTTCAATTATCAAAGACAGAAATCAGGGGGATCATAGCTGTAATAAGATCTATTTTTATTTTTCCCCATGTAGCCCATTTATCTAAAGTATCACATTCTTACCAAGACAATTTAAGTACAGAGAATTTAAAAAAAGGGGAGAGGGACAGAATAGAGGAGGGCCTTAATTTATGAATGGATTATAATCAGGAAATTAGTAGTTATTACAGTCAGAAGCAGGAATAATTTTATCCCAATGCCCTGCATCCTTTTCTCCCCCAAAACTTTTCGCTACATACCACCTGCTCATACCGAACCAGATATGCAACATCCGTGCCTTGGATATTGTTACCAAGGCCCCACAAAAAGATACACAACACGACATGTGCTTTTAAGAGATATGTTTGTCTGTGGGACAAGCACATAAATTCCTGGCCCTGTTCCGATTGATCAGCTGATAAATCAGATTGACCCTTCCGGAAAAGTCTATTGATCTACATATACATCCCATATTTATACCTGCATGGCTTGGATAAGTTGCTCGTTAAGGGAGCCAATGACATCAGCACTAGTAACGGCCATTGAAGCAGGAAGAGGCATCTGTTGTACTGTTACAGCTCCCTTACCAACTTCACGTAGCATCTCCAGTTCAGATTCAAGTTTTAAAATCTGAAGGTCAAGATCAAAATTAGTGAATATACATAAAATTTTTTATTGATATACAAAAGTTGAGAGTATAGTAACATGTGCTTATGTATGGAAGGGGAGGGTGGTTCATCATAAATCTAGCATACTAATTTGTACCTAGTTAACTCTACTCTAATTATTAAATACATTATAGTTATTTTTTATGATTTTTTTTTTATTTAAAGGAAATGGGACTGTTGTTAATTAACTTACAATCAATCTAAAGGGAATTTTCTTTCTAATCCATTCTCTCTGCTTCATTTCTCTTACCTCATTTCTATTTTTTATTCTATTTAAAAGCTACTCAGTGTTGGATTCACAAAACAAAAAAGCATACATCACTTGCACATACCTTTGTAGTGGATCGCTCCGCATCAAGTCTAACCTTTTCATAATCTGTTCTAGCCTGACGAAGCTCTCTACGTAACTCCTCATTCCTTCCTGTTAGCTGGTCAACCTGAGCCTTTAAGTACACTTGGGCCTCGTATTTACCATCTACTGTCTTAGCCTCCATCATCTAATTAAAGTTGAATAAAATATTCATAGTACGATTGAAATAACACATGTATATAACTTCAGTGAAGTCTCTACTAAGACTGCTTTACAGCGGTGGTATTACATGGGTGGTTAATATCAAACATCTACAACCTGTTTCACATGAATCTTAAATCCAGTTAACTGATAGTCTAGTTAACTGGACTAATTTTGATGTGAACCATTTAATTATATCCAGATGAAGGTGTTAACTGAACTTAGTCCAGTAGTTTATCAGGTTAACTGCAAATCTAGAAATGGTCCAGCTGATAACAATCCAAATGAGACCCTTGTATTCAAGTTCAAAATAGACCAATCATATTCTACCATGTTTGTCACATCACTCACAACTAATCTTAACCTAGTTAACTTGATAAAATCAGTGTGAACACATACTCTAGATTACTATATCATATTTCCAAAATATAGTAATCTAGATAAGTGGGCATAAGCTTGATGTAAATCAGGTTTATATGATGTAA
This sequence comes from Anneissia japonica, assembly GCF_011630105.1. NCBI lineage: Eukaryota > Metazoa > Echinodermata > Crinoidea > Comatulida > Comatulidae > Anneissia > Anneissia japonica. The sequence continues at coordinate 272,929 of NW_022704401.1, read as the reverse complement.
CTGAGCAGCTTAAAATAGCTGCAGAGGAAACAAAGTTTCACAGTTTACAACTGCTATCCAGACCTAATTAAATCAATCACTCACGGCTAGCACTTTCTCAAGGGTTGGGACATGCATGTAGGCATCTCGACCACCTGGTTTGGTACTGCTCTCCTTTAGGGACTCTAAGATCTCTTTCATTGCTCGGCCTAGCTTATCGTTTTCTTCTGTCAAATCTTTATTCTTCTCCTCCAGTTCAGCTGCTTTTGTTCTGTATTTATCCGATAGTTTGTCAGCCTTTTCTAATTCTTTCTCCATTTGTACAGCCTGTAGATTACAATATACTATGTTATGGGTATGTGAAATAAAAATGTTCAATACACTTTTGTTAAAGTTTCTTTTATGAAGATGAAGATTTGTTAGGTTTTTTAAAAAAAACTAAATTTATAGAGGGTGACCCTTCCAGCGTATCCTAGGTCAGCTGATATTCAGGAGCCCTCTTAAATGAAATAATGCGATGCTTTTAGTGTTGAGAAAAAGTCCTGCTGTTTTCAGGAATTGAACCCAGGATCCTGGGATTTGAAGGCAAGCATCTTAACCACTAAGCTCCTAATGATGTTGAATATATACAGTAGATAAAAAAGATGATGATCTTGATGATAATGATAATCATGATGAAGTTAATGTTGACAATTATAATGTTAGCAATGATAATGATGAATAAAATGTTATTAATAATGATATGAAAAAGATAACACTGACGATGATAATGACAAATAAAAAATGTAAATATTGATGAATGAAAGTAATGTTGAACACAACGTTTTTGATAATACTGAAGTAAAGAAGATGACAATGGTGATGATTCAATTACATACAGTATCATACCACAGGCCAAAGACATTTATCTAGCTGAGCCTTTCGTTTATAATTCTGATATATCTTAAATTAATCTTACTTTAATTTTCATTGTGTCGGAAGGTTCTTCAGACTTAGCACCACTCATAAACTTGGTGACCGTGTCAGATAACTTAGTCTTGCGTCCGTGCTTAAGATCTTCAGTAAACTCGTCAATCGCGACCATCTCATCTGCTGTTAACCCAAGTGCAACAGCTCTGGAGAAAATAAGTAGAGTAGATAGATTCCAATGTGCAAGTACAATTGCACCATTTTTCAATACTATTAATTTTCCCCCCATGTTTGCTTCTTTTTCATTTTAGGATTATTTTATGCGCAAGGGCAACAACACTTGCACTCAACTGAATTACATGCTATTTGGCTATACAAAATTATACAATACTAAACAAAGAATTACAGTAGACAAACCAGATTGATGGCTGGTGTAAACACTCAGGCCTATATCCCGGAGGCAACAAAATAGTCAACTACAATGCCCAATCATGTTTCTGAGAATAGGCTTGCCATTGTATGCAATTCAAGGACCAGGAGTGATACCAATTTTGATTATTATTGGTTTGAAATTGGCACCACATAACTATTACAAAAACAGGGTGAAAATGATCGTCTTTCCTATAATAATGGGATTCTTTCTGTCTCCATATACCTTTGCCCTCTTTGTGCAGCCAGTATGCGAATTTGCTTTTTGAGATTGAGTCGTTCTTCTTCCAAACGTTCCACTTCTTTCATCAAGACCTGGTTCATGGCACGGTCTTGCTGTTGTACAACAGCTCGGTTTTTACGGAAATCAGAAAGATCCACTGGCTCTTTGGGATCCAATCCGAGCCTCTCTCGCAAATCCTCGTTCTCCTCCATCTGGTCATTCATTTGCATCTCCAATTTGTTTGTATGCTGAGTTAACTCCTCTATGTTTCTGAAATAACGTTGCTCGAATAATAATTATTTCATACAGTTACATTTAAACGTTCCACCAATACATAGCTTTTGTGCATTCTATTAAAAAAATTTGAAAATTTTCACTTTCACTAATTTTCTTAAACATAAGCTCACATTAGCAGGCACCGTTATTTAGATGTAGGTGTATGCGCTAACTCACATCAGCCAGTTACAGGATAAAGAACACACAATATTTACATTTAAACAAGCATAAAATTCATTGTTATTATTCAACCTTTTGGTGGGCTTTATGAGTTGTTTCATATAGAGAGCAATATTGTGTTGTCTTCACAATTGTTTTAATATAACTTGCTATGCGAAATATATGACATCATCAGTGATCCTGATAATGTTTTAATTATTTTATAAAATCTACAACTTTTAAAGCTTTTATTACCCAATTTTTTATCTTTTTATATGTAAATTGTTGCCTTTTGTTAATCTTGCCGTTGATTACTGTTTTTTATTGATTCGTACTTGCCTTTTAAAGTAATTTAGAAATTTTATTGATTGTTTACTATTTAAAATGCTCTTATGAAAATGTTTAATGTTGATTTTTTATATTTTCACCTGTTTAAATGTGATTATTGTGGACCCCATTGGAAACCAACTTAGTTATATTTTATTGGGTTATCTAGGTTTTTCTCTTATTGTATCTTGTATATATAGTGTTTTTATTTGCTTAAAATGACTTTGTTTTTTACAATGTTTTTATGTATTGTATACAGAAAGAAATCAAATAAATTCAGTTCAATCCATAAGCAACAGAGCACTATTCAAACCATTCAAATTGACCAATCAATGATTCGCAGCAACCCAGGACAATAACAATCATCAACCTGAAGGTAATAAAAACCACAATGAAAATCACTGCAGCACACATAGAGAAGTGTGCTTACCTGTCTCTAACTGATATCTGTCGTTTACATTCCTTGATCTCCTGCACTGCCTCTGCAAGACCATATTCTCCCTTCATAAAAATAATAAACAAGACAAGGCTAATATTTATATTTGTGACTAAATTACCAATTAGTGTCAAGTCATGCGAAATGTAATCTGATTAAAAGTGCCAATTTTTTTTATAAATCAAAAACACAAAAGACAAATGGACAATCTCACAGATTCATATTCTCGCATTCGTGCAAGAGCCTCGTTAAGCTGTTGATCTTTTTCACGAGCATCTTGTTCAGCATGGCGTGTCCGGTCATCCGCTGATTTAACCTCATCTTCTTGGGTACGCAGCGTGTCACGCATCTGACGGATAGTATTTTGTTGGCGGATTGATGGAGCTAATAGAAAAAAAATATATATATATTGATGAAGTGCCTTGATCAAGGACATAAGCAAAACAGACAAAGGATTTGAACCCATTGCCTTAATGATGAGGGCACAAACCACAACCACTGCGCCAAGATCTCTACATGTCTGTATTTTAGCAACTTCTCAAACTCTGACATACCTCCTCCTGCCTTTGCCTGATCCTTAAGATCCTCTAGTTCCTCTGTCACCCGATTGAACTCATCTGTATATACCTCCAGTTGGTCTCGCAAGTCTTTGATGACTTTGTTTTTCTCTTCCACTGCCTGAAAAATGATACAATCTTTTATTAATTACAATACATTTTGTAGTAAAATTAATATTGTTTGTTATAAAATGCATATTACAATTAGAAGACAGTATAAAATGTTTGCAAAGTTGACACAGATTTTACATTATGACATTACCTGCTGAAGCATGGTAATGCTAGACTTCTCAGTGTCTATCTGCGATGCCATGATCTGGTTCTTCTGTTCTTGAATTATTCTATTTAGTTCTGCAATCTCATCATCTTTTTGACCCAGTAAAACCTAACAATTAACAGAAAAAGCCATGATAATATTCAATAATTTTTGTGTTAAAATATCCTACAACAGTACATAAAATATGCTATAAATATAATGAGCAATGCTACTCTCCGTTTAGCATTTCAGTAAATACTTCATTTTATTGTACAAGAAAATGAATTCGCTCCACAATTTATAAGCGGTCATTGGTGATGGAACACACACTCAGCTCCCTGAGGAAGTGCCCCAAAATGTTGCAGCTATAAATCAGTATACTGTATTCTTGGGTAGACCGAAGCACAATGAATAAAGTTGGACACATATTTGTCCTCTGATTTGAACCAATGATATTTCAATTAGAGGCCAAATGCCTTTATCACTATACCACATTCTATTTACATTCTGTTTAGTAATGTTAAAGACATTTTAAATAAATTATCAATGTATGATGAAATACATGAGTGGATCTTAAACTATGTCAGACAGAGATGACAAATACTGGCAGACTTCAAATTTGTCCCATTTACCTTCCATTCCTCAACTTTCCGGTTGACTGCTTCCATTACCTCATCATCACCACTGGACTGGTGCTGCATCTGGGTAGACAAGTCCTGAATCTGCAAAAAAATAATCGGGAAAGTTTTGTTTTCTAGATGCCCGAAAATAACCTCTGAGGGACTTTGAGAGATCAATAATTTATTTTTCTTTCTATCTTTCTTTTTACTTGATTTTTACTTTCCAACCTAAATCTGTCCCTGGATATTGTACATATGTCAGGTGCAATTAAACATTTATGGATGTCTAATCAAATTGAGGATCTTCTACAACTCTAGATCTCTTTCTTTCATTTTATTTTTTCTATTTGTTATTTGTATAAATCCATTTTTAACCTGTTTGGGAACCGACAGAGATCACATATGTTGAGCAGCTTGAAAACATACAAAATCTGCGACAAGAATTGCCTTTGTTCATGGAGGGGGGAAGTTAGAAGACCGTCCTTCCTATAAAGATCATCTCAAGCTGTTTAAATTATGTCCTTTGGATGTCAGGAGGAGGGTGTCTAGGGTTTGATATGCTGTTTGGTATTATTTTGGGAATTCCCAGCTTCTATGGATATTCCATCAGTGATGAGTTCCCACCATAATGACAAGTTATACAGACAATTAACTACCTGTTGAAAAAAAATTGCAGTTTCTTAACAGTATGTGCAAGTTTGTAGACCAAGAACATTTTTAACCTTTTACCTCTTTTCTCAGAATATCATTCTCTCTGCGGATGTTCTCTGTGACCGTGTCAGACTGCTGGAGAACCAGCTTGAGCTTGGCATAGTCTTCCGTCATGGTTTCCATCTCTTCAACGGCATCGCTCAACTTCTTGGACATGTCCAGCACCTGAGCTTGTAGCTTCTCATTAGCATCTGTTAAATTCTAAACAAAACAAAATCAAAGCATGATAGAATTAAAAACCGTGAAACAAAAACGAGCGGTTAAACGCTAGAAAGTTAAAGCTCACACAAAGCCAGGCTAATCATGGGCGCTAGCGCAAACAAATCATGAGGCTCTGTCTGCAGAAACTACGAAGCATACAGAATGCTAGCAGATACTTCTAATCATAAAATGGGTAATCGTTTTAGCTCATCTATATCGCTCTACAGCGAGAAGGAAAAGAGGATATTGTTTATTCACACAGGGCGCATAATGTATATGTGAGCATGAATAGACTCTAGCAACACACAATCAAAGTTTGATAAAAAAAAAAAACAACCAAAATAATGTAAATAGAGCTTAGCAAGAATGTGGAATTTGAGCTACAAAAGATCAATTAAAAGTCTAAATTTATATAATAGGCCTACTGTAACATGTCTTCAAGCAAAGTATTTAAGGGCGTCTCTTGTGAATGCACATGGTTACTCCACTGATACCAGAAATCACAAAAATATTTTTTTTTTATATTTAACACAATCAATATATATTTAATCTATCTGTATTAATATATTCCTAAATGTCAAAAACATAATCAAGTATATAAACAAACATAATGGCCATTTCATTACTAAATTCTCAAAAGGCTTCTAATGTTCATTTCTATGTTTGTATTGTGATGCTAATTAATACTTTATTTTTTATATTTTCACATATGTGCAATTTGGTTGTGTAATATTTCATTGACATTTAAACCTATAGTTGTTTATATTCATATGCTACGTCACTAATTGGGCATGAGGCCACAAATTGTATAAATGTTTATTTTAAAAATATGATAAATATGTTATAAACAACAATACACTGTATCTCACCCCTATCTCCTCCAACTGCTCGTTAAGTTCACTGTTCTTTTTTCTCATTTTTTCCTGTGCTTCAAAGTCGTCGCCACGCTTCATAATTAAGCTCTCGCGTTGCGATTCAAGCTGCCTTTGATAATCTCGAAGGTCATGTTTTAACGCATCATTCTAGATGAAAATGAGATTTAAGTAGAGACTCGTGTAAAAAATATTCTACAAATCAAGTAATTAATTTCAATTCAATTCATTACTCTTATTCCTGAAAATTTTCCAATTCATATCCACTTTATTTGTCATATAATATATTACATAACATATATATACAGTAGAACCTTGATTTTACATAAGGTACAGGACTGGAGGGCGTACGTAATTCGGGGGAATCGTAAAATTGAGGTTGGGTTAAATTTGTGGTGACCTTTGACCAAATACGTACATAACACTCATTAAATGTATGTTATGAACGAATAAATGATGTTACCTAGGCTAGACCTAGCCTCTAGGCCTACGAAGAAAACTATGTGTTTAGTGTTTTTATTCATTACTTTACGATGGCACAATAAAGTGATCAAATGTAACCATGTGTCTAGTGCATTAATTCATCACTTTATTTTTTTTATTTCACTAAAGAACATGAAAATATTGTAAGATTACCTATACGACAAAGGTATAACTTGGGAATTCCCCTTCATGGCTATTCTAAACAACAGATCTATGGTGTTGTCTGGGTCTGCTGAGACAAACTAAAACCATGTGCACTGCACTGGGCGTGCCAACCGATTAGCGTTCGTGTACGTGAAACAGCAACCACGTGCACTGCACTGGGCAAGCCAACCAATTAGCGTTCGTGTACGTAATTATGCCTACTCAGCTTTGTGTAGAAAATTTGATCAGACGAATTTTCCACACGAAGCTAAGGAGGAAAGCAATTATTTTGAGCACCATCAAAAGTTGTTCATCTCGTTCAGTTTACATTGTTTTAGATTATAACAACTCGGTATTACTATTAGACTCAATCAGTGTTGCTGTTTAATGAAAATACGTTGCATATGGTTTGTTTATTGTTATAGTATTGAAATAATAAGCAGACAGAAAGTAAAAAATCTCTTTTTACTTATGGTTGCTCTGAAAAAGGTAGTTTGTTTTGAATATTTTCGGGGGTTTTGATAACGTCATCGTCGATGCGAGGCTTTGTTTTGAATATTTTCGGGGGTTTTGATGACGTCATCGTCGATGCGAGGCGTATGTAAAACCGAGGGTTTGTATAACTGGGGTACGTAAAAATGAGGGTTCTACTGTATATATATATATATATATATATATATATATATATGTACTCTCCAAATACGTATGGAAATTAAAAGATAGCAACACACCCTACAACATTAAATGGTCTATCATTGACAGAGCATCGGCTTACTCCCCAAAAACAAAAAATATATTCAGACAAACAGTCAATACTAAACAAAAGAACCGAGCTATTGTCTAAATGCAGGCACAGCAACAAATACCTACTTAAAAACAATTAACTCATTTGCATTTTCACCTGTCTTAGCATTCATATACTTGCACAATCCTTGTATTCTCTCACTCCTGAAGATTGCATTAGCATGAAACAATGTGTAGAGTGATACCCAGTTCTACAAGTTCTACATTTTCAATATATTCTGACCATCAATGAAAAAAAAATAAATCTCCAATGGGACATGAACCAGAGACCTTTTCGATGCACCGCGAATGTCAAACAACAAAACCATGGAAGCTTTGTGGTAAATCCAAGTACCATTAGTGATTGCAAGCTCTGCAGTCTTGCAACATGTTTGACGTCATATTGATATAGCACTAATACTCACATGGGTGGGTAGTCTAATATTCTATTCATAAACTAAAGATTAAATATAATGAACTTTGTATTTGCTATAAAAACGCATAACCATGCAGCACTATTATACTTACATCTTTCTTAAGTTCTCGTGCCTCTGTTTCTGCATCTGTTGCCCGTTGATTGAACTGAAATTTTCAATATGTAAGGATTAAATAAAGAGACACTTCACTTTTGCATAGATGCCACTTGCTATACTTTACCTCCTAAATTTCATAAATAAAATGTGTATAATTTCTCCTAATGTGTACTTAACATTTTCAACGTAAAAAACATTAATGCAAGATTATTTCTTGAATTATGGTAGTAATAAAAATAATGTATTAAATTCTCCATTTTTGTGCATTGGGCAGTAATTTGATTGCAATTAATAATTAAGGTTATTGATATTAAATTAGCTAATTCTTTATTCTTAACCAACAGTGTAAAACACCAATAATAGGTTGAAATAAAATTTTCAGTAAACAGAGCACAAATATATACAATACAAATTAAAAAACAAGTTCATTATAATACTTTTAAATTGCGAGTAATTACAATTAAAAATATCCAAAAAATTTTTATAATCATTATAAGCTGACGAAATTCTACGGAAAATACCATTTTTACAAACATTTACACGAGAATATTTAACATGAAGAAAAGGTTTATAACGAAGATTACGAACAGGTACATTAAAATGAAACATAGATACAAGATTACATTTAAACTTAGAGTTAAGACATTTGTACAAAAAGTATAAATTCTGTCTTGCTCTCCTAGACGTCGGAGAAATGATAGGCCAATTGGCTGCTGGGCCGATGAAGCGCAAGAATTTTCTATGGATTCGATCTATTCTGGAGACTTGGGAAGCAGAGAGAGAGTTATATATAACTGAACAAAAATCGAGTGATGGTTGGATAAGAGATAAGTAAAGTGCACTTTTTGTGTGTGGGGAGAACTGAATGCAATTGCGCCACATTAGCCCAAGTAATCGATTGGCCTTTTAACAATGTGGTCAACATGTGAAATAAATGTCAGTTTACGGTCAATAAAAATGCCGAGGTCACGATAGGAACTGTCTCTTATACACATCTAGATGTGTATAAGAGCCAGGTTACGAGAAGTCTGTGGTCTGAATAGAAATATGAGTTTTTAACCCTCACATCTTTAACAATAACTCATTTGCATTTTCACCTGTCTTAGCATTCATATACTTGCACAATCCTTGTATTCTCTCACTCCTGAAGATTGCATTAGCATGAAACAATGTGTAGAGTGATACCCAGTTCTACAAGTTCTACATTTTCAATATATTCTGACCATCAATGAAAAAAAAATAAATCTCCAATGGGACATGAACCAGAGACCTTTTCGATGCACCGCGAATGTCAAACAACAAAACCATGGAAGCTTTGTGGTAAATCCAAGTACCATTAGTGATTGCAAGCTCTGCAGTCTTGCAACATGTTTGACGTCATATTGATATAGCACTAATACTCACATGGGTGGGTAGTCTAATATTCTATTCATAAACTAAAGATTAAATATAACGAACGTTGTATTTTGTGTTATAAAAACGCATAACCATGCAGCACTATTATACTTACATCTTTCTTAAGTTCTCGTGCCTCTGTTTCTGCATCTGTTGCCCGTAGATTGAACTGAAATTTTCAATATGTAAGGATTAAATAAAGAGACACTTGACTATTGCATAGATACCACTTGCTATATTTTATCTCCTAAATTTCATGAATAAATTTTGTAAAATGTGTATAATTTCTCTTAATGTGTACTTAACATTTTCAACGTAGAAAAACATTAATGCAAGATTATTTCTTGAATTATGGTAGTATTAAAAATAATGTATTAAATTCTCCATTTTTGTGCATTGGGCAGTAATTTGATTGCAATTAATAATTAATTAAGGTTATTGTTATTAAATTAGCTAATTATATTTCTTACCCGTTCAACCTCTTTCCGCTCTTTCTCTAACTCCCTCTCCTTGTCCCGGATCTCCCCCTGCATAAGATCAACCTGTCTGGTGAGTTCTTGTATCTCCGTCTGCAGCATGCGTACATCACGCGAACCCCCACCTGACTCCCCCATTCTCTGCAACATAAGATAGCATTCAAAAGTTGCTGCATTGTAATGAGTCTTTATACAATACATTTTCTAACAAACAACAAATTGTAATTAGGATTTCATTTATTTATTTATTACATTCTATTTTAGTAGGGTAGCCCTAGCCTCAGTGGAAGCACTGCTCTTCCGAGGGGCCCTACACCACATTAAAATATTACAATAAAAGAATTTTTGAATTTTGTTTTTTTTGTAAACCAAACGATAAACAAGCTCAATTGCGATGCTAATTCTTACATAACATTACCAGGTACAGTTTATTCAAAAAAATAGTATAATTATCAATTTATTAAAAAAACCTTGTAAAAATATTTTTGTTTAAATGCAATTGCTTAATACATTATCAACTTCTAATTTAAAGACATGGACCAAAATAAGTTTTCATTGATTCAAATTGATTGTAGATGTTTTACTACAATCCTTTTACATAATAGCAAATATGAAATGATGTTTACATGCCTGTTAATTGGTGCAGACAATTTTTTTCTTTCTAATTTGAAACTTAAGTAATAACATTAAATACACAATGTAGGCAAAAATTGACTATTGATTTATATTTTTCAAGCATTTTTTAAAAATATTTCAATCAGAATAAAATACTTAAAATGCAACAAAGGTTTAAGAACTTTTCCAAAGCCCAAACACCAATATAATGACCACAGCAAATATACAAAAATAAAAAGTATAGGAACATAAATCAAAAATAGAAGCAAGTTAATTAATAATCACAAAAATATATCACATTTTATTACTATTAATCAAAAATGACTGCTTCATTATTATTATCATTTATTTACTGTACAAAATTAAAACTCCATTAATAATATTTGTTGTCCACATATTAATCTTTTTATGAAATTAAAATATATTTTAATATTATTATGCTTTTCTACACATTCTTAGATAGTTAATAAAAATTCAGAAAATATCAGAATGCTTAAGTTTTATTTATTTTCCATACTAACAAAACATGTGTTACATTTAACAGAAAATCATTTTGGTATTAAGACTGCATCTCAAGGAAAAGATCATAAACTTATAGTTATTTACTCACTCTTAATCGTGTAACTTCATCTTCCAAGTCTCGGATCTGATCCGTTAAATCTTGTTCTGCGAACAATTTTTGTTACTTTATTAGTATAAATAATATACCAAAAAATTTGACAAATATTAAAAATCAACAACATTCATTCTGTATGAAAGTGCTTTTATGTTCTGAATTTTGTGTTTCATTATCCAAATAAATGTTAATGTTCTCCTTTTTGGAAGTCCATTGAAACAGAAATCAAATTGAAAGATATTATTTACATGTTTGATTTCAAAATTTAATGGGTTAAACAATGTACTGTGTAACCTACACAGCATATCTCCCTGCTGTGTCAAATAGATTAACTGCATTATACCCTATAGAACCTGTCATGTAAATATTCATAAATTTTCAATAAATACACTCACACAGAGATTGAATCAGCTAAAATACACAAATTAATGGCTTCACACTTGATAACTTGTGTTGATATCATAGGAGTGATTTTATGCCCTACCTGACATGTTATTGTACTGAATACTGTATAAGTTGTTATTTACGTGAGGGTTTAATTTTCGCGAATTTCACGAATGTAGCGCTTACCGCAAATTTCACCGCAAATTTCACCGCTCTCGAAAATGTCCACAAATTTCAAATTACAGGAAGTACTGTAAAAAACAAGCCGAATGAAAGGGGAAACCCTGTTATAGGTCTGTCCGCGAAAATAACAACATATACAGTACTCAGTGTGTTCCTAAATACTTGCGAAAAAATATTGCAAGTTATTCAGGTGGGAATCGAACCCATGACCTCCAAATAAATACCCTGGTGTCATAACCACTAGACCACCGAGCTTCTACTTGGGGATCGGATTCAACAATAGTCACTAAGCACAAGCTCAGTGGTCTAGTGTTTGACACCACGCTGATTATCTGGAGGTCATAGGTTTGATTACCACTCAAATCACCAAGTGAATTTTTTTCGCAAGTATTGGGAAAGTACTGAGCATTCAGTACGATAACACATCTGGTAGGGCAAAAAAATCCTATGATATTTTCCTGATGCACACACATCAAAATTGTGTTGATATTCTGGTTATTTTCAACTTTACTCTGTTTCAAACAAACCTTGTCATTAATTCAGACATATGAATTCAATGGGTATACAGTACCTTTCTTAGCTGATTCTTTGCCCTGGTCTTCAGCCATTTTATCCAGCTGGTCAAGGGCAACGTCAGCCTCTTCAGCCTTAAGTTTCATCACAGCTTTGGTTACTTCAAACAGCCTCAGCATCTTCTTACCATCCGTGTCTTTTCCTGGGGTATCAGCCTATAACAAAATATGCTTTATTATAAAATTAATAGCAAATCCAGTCTGTTAGATTTGATAAAGTAAAAATTAACACTAAAGAAATAAAGCTATAATTTGAGCTTTTCTGTTTTTAGTACATTTTGATGGTAAAAGATTAGATTAAAATAAAGTCATTAAGGCGTAATCAACGGTAACCAATGTCTGGCAGGTAACAGAGGGCGCCACCTGGCGTTGTGATGACACGACCGTGGTACTCTATATGGGTATAACGATGTCGTACAGTATTGCACCCAAATATGGGCATACCACATTTTCACATAAAACTTGATAGTGTGAACAGAGATTTAGATTGACTTCCTCTATTGTTTGTTAGTGTGGACAGAGATTTAGATTGATTTCCTCTATTGGTTGACAGTGTGGACAGAGATTTAGATTGATTTCCTTTACTGGTTGTTAGTGTGGACAGAGATTTAGATTGATTTCCTCTATTGGTTGATAGTGTGGACAGAGATTTAGATTGATTTCCTCTATTGGTTGACAGTGTGGACAGAGATTTAGATTGATTTCCTTTATTGGTTGTTAGTGTGGACAGAGATTTAGATTGATTTCCTCTATTGGTTGATAGTGTGGACAGAGATTTAGATTGATTTCCTCTATTGGTTGATAGTGTGGACAGAGATTTAGATTGATTTCCTCTATTGGTTGATTTGATCTGTAACGGAGCTGAGAAGCTTGGTGGGTATGTCATACAACGCAATTCTGTGTGAGTTAAACACAAACGCGATATGTCTGCATTGGAGACAGTGGCATGATAGAACTTTAAACATTTTTAATATTCTCATGAGAGAACTAAAGACTGCCCCTGACAATAAATCATGTCGAGTTGCTGTTGTATGACGCTGTCTGAGTTGGCCTAAGATGCTTGTTGTCATCAATTCCAGGATCCTGGTTTCCCGGATCTCGGTGTACTGGGTCATACAGCCCTGAAGAGACCCTTAGGGAGAAGAAAGTTACTGTAACTTTTTAAAATTTGAGGGTAAAGTCATATAGCTACAGTAAACAAAGAACTTAATTCATACAGTATATCAGATTGCCAGACTAACCTTTTCTAACATGGCATAGAGCTGGTCTCCTTCATCCTCATCTATTGCATCCAGGTCTACACCCATCACCTGTTCCCAATTTATGGGTGCCATGATGACTTGTTCTGCAGTCAACTAGGTGTTGCAATATATACTGTGAAAATACCAGTTGTGTGAGAATAAAAATTAGGGTAGGTAATTACAACTAGGTGAAACGTTTGATAGAAAACTTTATTCATACATTTTGAAAATAACCTGGGCGATTCCCATGAAAATTGATTAAAAAGAAATTAAGCCTAGTTCTATACCAAAGTGACTGTAAGATTAAGCCTTGACCTATCTCTCAATATACAACTAATGTATAAACAGTAAAACTACAATTTCACACACCTACATTCCTAGCATTTTTTTTATTATTTTCTTTAGTTTAACCAGTGTAATAACAAGTTACATACCTGCAGCATTGTGTGTTACGTTTACTGCATAGTCTATAAGACTGACGCTAGCCTTTACCTAGTCTATCTTTTCTCAAGCATTGAATCTTAATGCTGGTCGACACCGATATTGCAGTTATTGATACACCCTCATTCGGTAGGTGAATTTTCTTGGTCTTGAACTGGCACCCCCATTACTGATTATGATAGTCCTTGAATCAACAGGTTATCATAAAGGAGTGATAATTCATATGAACCAGTGTCCTGCTCATAACTTGTGTTGTTTTACGGATTCAAATGCTTTCCTTTACTTGTCTTTGGAAGACCTTGGATTCACTGTAAAGTATATTCATGAAGTCCCAATCTTGAACATGGTTGGAATGAATTAGTGGGGCTGATTTACTGTATGTGGTTCAATTGGTGTAGTATCTTGCTGTTCTGGTGTGGATACCTGGTATATGTTTTTTCACATCTACTTTATGTTCTTTTATTCTTGTTTTCAGTGGTTGACCGGTTTTTCCGATCTCACAATTTAGACACTGGACTTCATAAACAGTTCTGCACTTTTCCTCTTTAAGTTTATTATCGTTGGGATTGAGTAAAATTTCTTTTACCTTGTTTGATTTTATTAAGCAGTTGGTCCAAGACCAAGAAAACTTACCTACCAATTGAGGGCACATCGCACCCCCTATATATAGTGTTCTTAACTAGCATTAAGATGAATGCTTGAGAAAGCATTGCTGAAGTGCATGTGAAACGTTGCAGGTACATGTAACACGCATTTACACACAAACTTGAGTTGGTTTTCTAGACATCCTCTGCGCAAAAAATGTGGGTTATATAACATGAAATGAAAGTCACGATTCTGCATATCTATTTTGATAGATTTTATGCACAATTTTAATTGGAAGTGGTTACAATTCTGACATATCATAGTGACACACTTCCCAAACTATGGGTCACGACCCCAACTATTGTATGGATCGCCAAACTGTTGCGTTTGCAAGTTTACAAAAAATTATTAAAAAAAAGATTGTCAATTAATAATATATGCAAGCTCAGGACTAAAATAAGTTTTAAGTTTATCAAATATATTATTTAAAGTTTCAAAATGTTTTTGAAAAAAGCCGATCCTATATTTTCTGAGATCAGGTCAGTCAGGTTTGTGCATTATTAGAATGAAATACAGGAGAATTATTATTATTATTATTATTATTATTATTGATATTACTGCTGCTGCTATAAATAGCGTCATTTTTAACGTATTTAATCGTAGTAGGCCTACTACACTTTCATATTTATAATTAGTTTATTTTTTCACGTTTTTACCTTTACGACATAAATTGTTTAGCATCGTTTTAATCTTGCCGTTTTGACTTATTGCCGTTTTGGTCTATTGCCGTTCTGGTCAACAAGTGAGTGTTGCTGTTTTGGTTTTTGCCGTTTTGACTTTGCAGTTTTGGTTTATTGCCCTTTTGTCCAGAAACAAGGATAGGCCTTGGGCATTACCTTCAAGTTCTAGCCTAGGGCCAAGCCTAGCTAGATTCCCTGTGCAGGCCTTACTTTCCTGCCATGTATAGGGAATAATGGATACTGTAGCACCAAGGCAATAGATTAACCACACACACACACGTACATCATGCACAGCTTTGCACCTACTTGGCGTTCCATACAAATATTTCCCGGCCGAACTTGTTTACGGCCGAACGGGTCCTACACCTGTACAGGTAGGCCTAGGCCTGGCTAGGCCTAGCCAAGGCTAGAGTAGGGGCAAAATGTAGGATTCAGCTGGCTTCATTATTAACCTCCTAGCATATCCTACTATCAGGACTAAAGGATTCATCATTTAGGGAATAAACACTACTAGGCCCCTAGGTTTATAGTAATTTGAAAAACATAGGCCTAGGCCAAAAGCTAGGCCTAGCCTAGGCCTGCAGAGGCCAGGCTGCGTAGGGCCTAGGCCGTATAACACTTCCCCAATGGACCACGGGTATTCTCCTGACAGAATCACTGGCCTAAAAAATAGAGATTTCCAGGTCGCCGGACCTACCCTAGATTCTGTAAATGTAAATACTAACCTACTACTACTATTATGCAACAACTTTATTATCATTATCCATAAGTAATTCGACTCGGGATTCGGCTACGACAAGCAAGATCATTCATTCAAAAAATCCTGATACAAAAAAATTAGCTTTGGTCCGGTTGTTCATAGAAATCGGTTATTTGTTTGTATGAAAAGCGTCGTCAAACAAGAGAGGTTTCAAAGAAATGAATACATACATCAATCTATAAACAGGTCTCCCTCCAATTAAAACCACTTTCAGGACCGGGGTTTCCATGGTCTTTATAGTATCTTTGGTCCCTCATTAAAATAATAAAGATAAAATAAATTTGTTAATTTAGCACAACAGAATAGTGGTTTTTAATTGAAGATGGTCCTGAATTGGAGGGGTCTTTCTTTGGAGGGAAACCAGGTCTATTTGGATTTTTAATACAAGGGTGTCAAGTCTCCCGTTACTCGCGGGAGTCTGCAAGAAATCGAGACGGTCTCCCACACTCCCGCTAGCCCCGCAAGCAAGCAATAATAATAATAATAATAATAATAATAATTAGCACTAAAACAATAAAATAGTAATTTATTGTAATGAAATAAAACACTAATATTATAATAGTAATAATAATAATAATAATGATAATAATAATGATAATGATAATGATAATGATAATGATAATAATAATAATAATAATAATAATAATAATAATAACAATAATAATAATAATAATAATAATAATAATAATAATAATAATAATAATAATAATAATAATAATAATAATTAGAAACACCTCCAGTGTTGATATCATTTTGATTGCAGCGTTTAATTCCATCATATACTATTGCTGTCACTTGGATGTACATGACACTTTAGACAATCAAATGTTTTCATTGAAGCACACTGGATTACGCAATACGCAGTCCTCCTCCAATCAAATCATTTGTCGTAGTTACAAACATTTTATAAGACCTCTTTTTTATGTGAACTCATCTCACACATTGTCGTAAGCGGGCTCAGTTTGGCGTTATCTGCATCATTTTGAAAAACAGAAGAGGAAAATGAAGTCCATAATATTAATTCTGTCTCTTATACACATCTATAATAATAACAATAAACTTACAGATAGTCATATTCAAATTTAAGTCTGGGAGTGCCCCGGCCATCTAGAGGTGCATAACCATAAATGTTCTTACCTCAGCTCCAGCCGTGATAGGGGCTGAGGTAGTATAGACCGTACATATGTGAAAGGCCCTCCCTGCCCCTCCCCCACCCCCATTGCGAATTCTCGGATCCGTCACTGCAGATCTCAAGGACAAGGGTGGCGCCGAGGGCGTCTGAGGTCCCCGACGAGAGGCACACTTCTATACCATTTTTTTTTTCTGGTTGCAAAAGTAAAACTATCAAAGAGGTGGCATGAGACAATAAAATTAAGTCAGCTGTCGATAAATACGTTTTAATTTAATTCTCATATTCACTCTCACTTATTTTGAAACACAAATTATTTGAAACTATTAGTAAACACGTTAAACTTTTTACAAAGTTCAATATATTTTGAACAACACTCATACGCATGAGAACGGGTGAATGGAAATAGATTTTATAAAAAGTATTGTTTTACGTAAAAGTTTACGTCATAACTAAAGGTTAAATATGAGCCTCACTAATTTGTTCCAGATTAATAAAGCTTTTGAAAGTTATCCTCACTAGTGAATATTGTGGGTGACGTGTACTGCCGCCTATACTAAAATAGATGCGAGTAAACCAAATTTATTAAACTTTTTAGCTCTTGTGTGTTAATGAGCTCACATTTTTTTTCGTGCTTTTTGAAATAAATTTCTGAATGAACTATTATTATTTTACCCAGTTGTATTTACTGTGATTTAAAAAAAAAAGTGTTTCCCTTACTAGGAATTGATGGTTAATTGGTTAATTACCATTTTGGCCGCACCCTCATAAGTTGTTTAGTATACGGTACCTAAAGTGGTATCCTCTTAATAGGGGTTGGTCGTAGTGTAAAAACACATACACTCTTCTCGTTTTGAGGAAAAGTTCCTTATTCAATCACCTGAACCCTGAATAGGAAGGAAGGTTTAATATAGGCCTATATACTGTAATTGATGTCAGTGAACTTTTCGAGACTCAATATTCATTTGGTCAACTATACGGTACTATCACACGCGTTAAATGATGAATATTTGAGTCCCTTGAAAATACCAGTGAAAAGATGATGAATCACTGCCAGTGGGGTATCTAGGGGGTGCGGGGCCCAGTCGCTTCCCCCCCCCCCCACCAAATCATGGTCAAGTAGTTAAAAATCATCTAAAAACACCTTATTTTGCGAATAAGCGTCCCTAAACTGATCACTTATACACATCT
>NW_022704401.1:250324-254632 GCF_011630105.1 Anneissia japonica | reverse complement strand
GTATATAGGGGTGTGTAGGGGAGGGACACACGCCCCTAAATGCTCGTCTCTTCCAAGTCGCCCACTTTAAAATTTACGCCCAGGTAGTTTAAAATCACCTCATAGCATCTTATTATTTGGCCAGCTAGTGCCTCCTTCATCATCGAGCTCTCCCACTTAAATTTAATCATGGAGGAATGATTTGATACTATAATAATGGACACTTCGATTTATGATATAATTAGATCTAGATAAGATTTCTTACAGCATCGGACATACTTTTAACTCCAATCCCTAAAGACTTTTTCAATAAATCCAAGCATAGATAGACAGACATATTTGTAATTATCTGCCCAAATCTTTCGTAGAATCTGTTTGGGAAGAGCAGTAGACTAATTACTCCATTATTGCTCTCGGTTTTTTGAGTTAATTGCAAAGGCAAATTGAATCGCTGTCGTTGGTTAATCTCCCTTGGTGAATTTTGATCGGTTTGATAACGAATTGATGATTAGAAAAATACTGTTTAATAAAACAGAAATGCAAATTTATCTTATGGTAAACTTTTAACAACTGAATCCATGAGTAGATCAACATTGAATTTGTTATTTATTTATATTATCATAAATAAATAAATTACTATTAGATGTTCGATCCAGCAGCATTGTGACCATAATGTTTATATAGATAAGGTATCAATCTTAAAAAGTAAAGGTAAGAAAATAAACCATAACTCGCAGCGCGTCATTACGCTGAATTGTGTATGGGCGTACGTGTTCTGTGATTATTGTAGTAGCCGTACATAGAGGCGCTTAGTTCACATCATTCCTCACGACAGGTTCTGAATTCAACGATAGCATCAGTGTCACACTCTACTCTTCCGGAATATTCAATGGGTTCTTTAAAGTACACATGGAGACTAGTTAGATGTATACACTGGACCTTCCCGAGTAGATTTAGTTTATATTCTAAGTACAATAAGTAAATTTCATTCTTAAAGAACGAAAATTCGCTTTTATAAAAGTGACTTTTATTTTAAAATGTGTAAGAAAAAAATATCTGAATAAAATATCACACCATTCATTAAAAACATATACCGGTAACAATGCTCTCAAAAACAATAAGAGGTCAATACATATATTTAAAACGATTATGGATAAAGATATTTTGTTGTAAGATTTGACACCAAGACTTCCGATCTATCAAAGCAACTGAGTATTTTGTGCTGTTTGTGAGGTTCAACAGTGATGAACATGTACCGTAACTCCATTGTTGATGAACCGTGGTATACGTGTATGTAGAAACACCTCCAGTGTTGATATCATTTTGATTGCAGCGTTTAATTCCATCATATACTATTGCTGTCACTTGGATGTACATGACACTTTAGACAATCAAATGTTTTCATTGAAGCACACTGGATTACGCAATACGCAGTCCTCCTCCAATCAAATCATTTGTCGTAGTTACAAACATTTTATAAGACCTCTTTTTTATGTGAACTCATCTCACATATTGTCGTAAGCGGGCTCAGTTTGGCGTTATCTGCATCATTTTGAAAAACAGAAGAGGAAAATGAAGTCCATAATATTAATTCTCCTGGTTGCGGCCTCGCTTTCGACTGTTTTAGCACAAGGTAAATATTAATTAAAAATTATATTTCCGGATTATTTGTCTTTGGTTTGGATAGACTTTTATATCATGAAATACAGACATGGTAACTGCACATTTATTGAAAGCATATTGCCTCCATAGTCAAAAAAAAATGTTTACTTTGTATTTGAACCTTGGTCAAACATTATGAGAATATTGCTTGCGCTATTAATCCAAATATTATTATTATGTTAAATAAGAATTATTTTGAATTTTAAAAGGTGAATGGGACTGCTATGACAAAATGGAAGGAAAATGGTACAAAGATGGCGACGAAAAACCAAGTGGAGCAGATTGTGGAGATTGGTAAGTCGAGAATATTAACTGGAAATAAAATCCCAACAAAAATTAATGCTTGTTATGATATAAAAAATGTACATTATTTAGATATAAGCAGTGGCGGATCCAGCAATTTGTAATAGAGTGACTTTTCACAAATAGGGTCACTCATCTCAGGGCCACCATGGTTAGGGCTGAGGTAAGAAATTTTATGATTATGGCACCTCTAGATGGCCGAAAGTGGCACTAGCAGACTTAAATTTAAATACAATTTTATTATTTTTTTCTACATTGTTTTATTTATTTTTGGAAAATGGCGGCCCACCCCCTTGAATCTGTCACTGATTTTTCTCCATTACATCCGTTACTTGTGTTTTGTTTACCATCAATTCCATACGAGACATCTGACTGCCATTGATTGAGGCTTTTGAAGTTCTGACAACAGTTTACAGTTTCCACTTTTTTTGGTGTTGTGGAAAACTGTTGTGCGTGTTCAGAAAAAATTAAATATTTTGATGGGTTGGGATGGGTTGAAGATCCTCAAGATTGGTAGCGCTAGACTCTTAAACTGTTGTTTTAAAGGATCTATGACCGAGAGATAAGGGAGTCTATAAAGGAATGGTGCGCACGAAAAAAAGAAAACAAAAAATAAATAAATAAAAAAAAAACAAAAAAAAAAACAAGAATATCTGCTTTACGGGGAGTTAATTTTAATTTTAGTTATATTGTATTGTCTATGTTAATCTTATCATACAAAGCTGTAACAGATATGAATTTGTGATTATCGTCCAAGTGATGACGATACGCTATGTGTATATTGTGCAATGCCTTTAGGCACAACACATTCTAGTACATACCTTTTTCACATAATGCGTGTGCATGTAATATGAACTGGTAAAATATAAATTGATAATATAGTATCGCAATAACCTTTGTTCTTTTCATTTCATTCTGGTTTATT
Source organism: Anneissia japonica (assembly GCF_011630105.1). Classification (NCBI taxonomy): domain Eukaryota; kingdom Metazoa; phylum Echinodermata; class Crinoidea; order Comatulida; family Comatulidae; genus Anneissia; species Anneissia japonica. The sequence goes on along the minus strand of NW_022704401.1, from coordinate 251,763 downwards.
ATAAAAACAACAACATTTGACATTGCAGTATTGAACTGAATTGCGTCAAACCAACAAAGATAAAGCTGAAACAAACATTCACAAATCAAAGCACACTATTGTAATATACATGCAAAATGTTTAAAAATAAATGTTTTTTAATGTTATAAATGATAAAAATTACAAAAATCACAAGCAAGCACATGAGTCATGATAAATCTAAGTAAAATTTGTACAAAATAACATGCACACATATAGGCACACTATAGGAAACAAATTAAAAAATATATAAAATACTTTGGCGAATCTGCAACTAACCATTAAGCTTAAGTTACTGTCTAATGGAGACACGGATTAATTGGAATCATTGTTAATTAATGATACAAAATTAGTAGTGCGTATGTATTGTTGATAGTATTAAAAGTCCATTAGTGTCCGATTAGGATCAATACGGTTTTCGGTTTTAAAAAAAATCAGTAGAAGGCTGCGATTGGTTCTGTATCTTATACGTCATAATTTCGGTAGACTGTACCTAATGGATTACAGAATTTATACATTACTATGTCTCGATGGACCAGTGAAATTAACTGAGTGATTGTCCATAATTTTTGTTGTCAAGAATATGCTAAATTTAATGTCGACAAGCTTTGGTGTAGCACGTTAGGTTTAGTACACAAAACTTTCATCACCCGTATCATATTATTCTTATCTTCATCGCTACCCCAAAAATTATCATCATCGTCATCATCATCGTCATCATCGTCGTCGTCATCATCTTCATCATCATCATCATCATCATCATCATCATCATCATCATCAACAATAACAACAGTATCGTCATAATTAACACAGTTCTCATCATCATCATCATAATCATAATAATAATAATGAAATCAGTTTTGATTAACTTCTATATTGTGATTCTTCTTATTAAATTTATTTTCACCATCCTCCTACCCATCAATAAATCATCCTCAAAATAATAATAATAATAATAATAATAATAATAATAATAAAAATATCAACACAATTTCACTTATATTGGATATATTTGTATGATGAATGATTTATATATAAATAGAAACCTGTTCTTATAATAATTTTATTTTCATTATCAGCATTTCAACACCTCCCTGACATTGTCATAGTCATAGCCTTTCTCTCAGTTATCTTAAAAACTATTTCGATTGTCATATTCTGACGATCATGATTATCATCATTATCATTATCATTGTCCTCAACATTACCATCATCATCATCATCATCATCATCATTATCATCACTACCATTACTGTACGTCGATTAATTATATTTTGTCTTCACAGCGTGTGTTGGGCTGGCTACTGGGCATGTCCATCCTGCAGTAAGTAAGCCTACATCATTTCACAACTTATTTATTATGACACACACACACACACACACCCACTCACCCTCCCTCCCCCCGCACACACATATATATA
>NW_022704401.1:248201-250261 GCF_011630105.1 Anneissia japonica | reverse complement strand
AGAGACCATTCATTACCGTTCAGAATTATATGTAAACTAAACTATAATTATAAAATAAATTTATGTTAATATATTTTATTAATGGTACATGATATATTTCTCTACTGATTATTAGTTCGTGAGGAGAAGGTTTGCCCTGTGCCACAATGCACGCGCCCATGCATGTACGGAAACAAGCTCGATGAAAACGATTGTTTTACATGCGACTGCAACCCACCACCAAAAACGAAATGTAAGTATATAAATAATAAAAACTATGTGTGCGGGCTATAAGCAACATTATTGTTAATATTATTTATTATTATTGTTTTTATTATCAGTATTACTATTATTATTATTATTATTATTATTATTATTATTATTATTATTATTATTATTATTATTATTATTATTATTATTATTATTATTATTATTATTATTATTATTATTATTATTATTATTATTATTATCATTATTATTATTATTATTATTATTATTATTATTATTATTATTATTATTATTATTATTATTATTATTATTATTATTATTATTATCATCATTATTATTATCATCATTATTATCATTACAGTGAGAGAAACTTTCTGTGAAAGATTTTGCCGAAAATGTAGTAAAAGTTCCAAGCTGGACTGCCGAAAGAAACCCAAGTGCGCCTGCGCTGATGGTAGCAACGACATACTTGACGCTCTAGGCATGGTAGCAACTCGCTAAGCCTCATCACCATAATTATAATAAAATCATAATGTAAATACACAGGCGACTTGACACTCATGTGCCAAACACCAAGATACGCTAAAACCAATGGGCAAAGCGATCATCTCCTCCCACAGATATGCCATTCATAAATTGTTATTTGTTTCTATCAGATTATATTATATGTGGAATGAAATTTACCAATCATAAATGGTCACTGCAGTTCATTTTTATATATCATTTTGTTGTCAACCAATTTATTTTCAGCAAACAATAAATAATTACAAAATTGTATACAAAGTAGTGTGTTCCGTTGAAAGATTAAGAAGTGTGTATTACAGTGGGTATATAAATCCTCAATGACAGAGCTCTTCCATGATCAAGGGCGTCGATTCGTGGTTGAAAGTGGGACGCCCAAAAAGGGGACGAATTGCAAAAGAAGTAAGTCTTGGGCTTCGCTGGGGGCCAGGGGTCGGCCTAAAGTCCCCGGTGAGTGTCCAGAGACGAAGCCCCTAAAGCTCTGACATCTATAACATTTTATAAGTCCTATCTAATTGATTTTAAGTAATGCAATTAACATTTGTATTTCCACACTATATTTTCATAACACAGTGGCGGATCCAGAAATCCGAAATAGAGGGCCTAGGAAGGGACTTTTACATATGGAGTGTAGACCACCTCAGCCCCACCATGGTTGGGGCTGAGGTAAGAATATTTATTGATTATAGCACCTCTAGTTGGCCGGAAATGGCACTCTCAGACGTAAATTTGAATATAATTTTCTTTTTTGTTGGCCGGTTGGGCTCCCTTGAATCTGCCACTGAAATACTCATCATGAAAGGTTTTTAATTTATCCTGGTAATCATAATCATACCTGCTTATATAGCTATACCTATTTCGTGTAAATTAACATTTATAAAAATAATTATTTATCTATAGATCAGCTTGTGACGTATTCGAACTATGAAAAACAAATAAGATAAACTTAAATCAATCACTCTTATTTAGTCTCTTTGCATGTACACTACTCAGGGGTGGCGCCAGGATTTGCCCGACGTTAGGGGGGTGTCGAGGCCGATGCCCCCGACGAGGGGTCAGATTTTACCGACGAAAGCAATGTGAGCGTGGTCGAGCTTCGATTAAAAGGTTTCGAAAGTGGTCCAGAGGGTGAAGCCCCCGAAAAATTTAACAATTTAGGAGTTTTAAAGGCTTATTTTATCGATTTTAAAGTCTACTAATATGTAGAAAATACATATAATTTTTTTTCTCCCCGACGAATTGTGCTTTTTCTCCCGGACGGGGGGAGGGCGGCTCTCCCCGACGGAGGGGGGGGGGGGCGTTGGACCCATTCCCCCCCCCCCCCCCCCGCG
>NW_022704401.1:230987-248190 GCF_011630105.1 Anneissia japonica | reverse complement strand
TGGCGCCACCCATGATACTACTTTTAAAAGAGGTTTTTCCTATTCTCCTCACTTTGTACAAGTGTATTCCGACTAAACTATTGTGAGTGGATATACTGCCGTCTAATTTACGATCGAACTAGGGAAATAGAAATACCACAAAACATTAGTTAGCATTTTTATTTCAAAAAGCATAAAGGTGATTTTTTTTTAAATTTATCATTGTCATGACGTCTGTTACATCGGAGTTCGTAAACTACTTAGTAGTATCACTACTTAAATAATTAGAAAAAGACAGACCATGTCAAAGGCTGTATAATTATTATTTAATAACGGCTTCAAAATTCAATTGACTAACTATAATTTTTTGAAATTAGAACAAGCAAAAACACCCAGAAATCTATGTATGTAGATAATATTAAACATTAATATATGGGTCTTAATAATACAAAAGGAATACATCGTTTATGGGAAATTGTGAACTATTGAGTTTGTAAAAATGGCCTAATAGGTTTACACGCTTCCAATTTCAAAAAATGTACAGCATATTGTTTTCACAATAAATTTAGACTTTGATTAAACATCGCATCCATAAAATCGATAGAGTGGTTATTGAGATGGTTACCAGCAGAGCACAAGTGAACAGACAAAATTCATGACAGTCGTTCGTAATTGTTCTTTCCACTCGCTTTGAAAAATGATGTTTTAACTATAGAAAATTAATTAAAAATGGGCTGGGGACAATTGATATGATGACACCTTTCTTTGAAAAGTGGGGAGGGGGAGGGGAACGTGTCTTCTGTTTCCCACCGATCGACGTCCATGTCATGATCAGGCCAAGTCTCTCAGCACTCTCTTGAGCCAAGCCAAAATTTTCCGCAAATGAACAAACCTCCGGAATATTCTATTTGAATTGTTTTACTATTTTTTAAAGTAATTTGTGTCATGGGCATCACCGTGCACGGATAATGCATGTTAGAAGGCCCATTAAATCCCTGTGAAGGTGACCATTCCAAAAAAGATAATTCCGGGAAAAATGATAGCAAAGAATTTAAAACGTCTCCTACAAGAATCAACAGACTAGGTCTATGTTGTCAAATGTTGTGACTTCATTATGTACTGCCTTGAGGCCGTTTTTCTCTGTGGAAGGCGCTATATAAAAATATGACCATTTACCATTGACCATTATATGTATATCTTTGAATGTGTGTCGGATCGTTAAGGCCCCGAGTCGTTTCGGTCCCCAGTCGACTGGTACAAGCAATGGAAATTATGACGCAATTGGTAGTGTGATAGTATGACGCGTTAAAGGCAAGACAAAACGCTCATGCATTCGTAAAAGCCATCAAACACATCCACAAGAGAAACAGAAAGAAACAACGTCGAACTTACAAGACATATACTTTTATCTAATAAATTTGAAAGCCGTAAATTTAAATGTACAAAATACGCTGTATGCTACAGTAGTTTGAAAACGTAATCCAGGTTCGGTTGCATAAGAGCGTTATGTATTTTGCGTTCAATATTGTTAGGTCAATGTATGAATCTATAGCAATTAATTATTATAACAACCTATCCATCTTAGACATCAAACCAGTAATCAAAGAATAAATATATAAAAAGATTTGTTTTACCATGGTTATACTAAGCCCCGTCAATTGGGTATTCTTGCTATGGTCCCATAAAACAACAACGTCAACACGTAGGTTTCTGGGACCACACATGTGGTTATGGGACAAGGCAATTGGCCTGGTCCTGTTATGACTGGTCAATAGACCTTTCCGAAGTGTCAATCAAACTTAACAACTGACTAATCAGAACAGTGCTAGGAATACGCGCGCGTCTTACAAACTGACGTGTCGCACAAACGCACGTGTTCGCGTATGTTTTAACACTGCCGTCTTGTGGGACCTTAGCAACAAAATCCAAGGGGCGGAGCTTAGCGGAACGGTCCATTGTTAAGATCTATCGAAACTGCAGAAATTTCCATTCTATTATCGGTTGTATATTGATCAAATACAACTTCTGAAAATACGAAGTAATCTATCACAATATTTGTCAAGACATTTATCAGAATCTTATTCTAATAAAGTACCAGTATATAATGAAGGCGTACTACATAATAAATAAAAAAAAATGAACATATATATATATATATATATATATATATAGACCTATAAATAGACCAAGGCTACATTGGTACTTACACCATGTAACACTTCTTAATATAATATGATCATTTTCCATCTCAATTGAAACAGAGTAAGCTACTTTTACTTCGATAGGTGAATTATTCATGTGACTACAAGTACTATATCTGTCTCTTATACACATCTAGATGTGTATAAGAGACAGGGCCTATATATAGTATATATATACACGTATATATATAATAAAAATAGTAGACTCTACTTGATCTTGAAAGAGGCGTTAATACTGAATTTAAGATATTTAATATATATAAATATATATACTTATATACAAATATTTAGGCTATAATTGTAGGCCCTACTTTTTATGCATCTACGTGCGTGAATTAATATATTCAAACACGTGGTTATTGAACATAAAATAGAAATTCAGACCTATACATAATGATACAAAGAGTAAACGAAATGTTGGCTACATTGAAATTGGTGTGATTTGGTAACTTGAATAAAACTTTAAATAAAATAATTTCTTGTTAAAACCTATTTTATCTAATATTTAGGAAAACATAACATAATGGTTTACTGGTCTTGTTTGAATCCATTTAACGAATTCATGACGAATTGTTTGATAATTGCAGTAAAAATAGTGCATAGCTATAGATGAAAACCGTGTGTGGGTGTTCCACGTCGTTTGACTGTAGAATACACACAGCATGATTGAATGTAGACAATACCCGCGACCAAAATACACCGTCGTGCGCTGTACTTATGAGCAAAAGACACCTTTGTGCAATGCATGAATGCACAAAACGACTGCCACAAGTGCGAGATGGAGTTTCATAGCTGCAACACCGCACATGACTTCCTGGCACTTTACGTATACTGAATCCTCGGTTATGGTCCAGGTTGCAGCGGCATGTGGCGTAAACACAACACACAGGTGCGTATATTCACACTTTGTTATATTCACCAACGGCAGTGTAGCAACAGCAGAAAATGTGTATGTCTCCCCGGCTGCCAGGTTTTTCCCGACATCTGCCGCCGGTTCTATGGTAGCTTCTTCATTGGCGAAAGAATGCACGCTATCGTCATCGAGGGTAGTGGTCGTGTCATTTGTGAGTCCAAAGTAACATGCCCAGTTACTGGTTCCAGTCACAGGATCCGAAGATGACGAAAGGACAATGGATACATCAACGTGTACATTCTGCCCAGTTTCGAGCCCAAATATGGCATCATCAGGGTTTGTAATTACCACCCCTGATATGCTATATACTACAGATGCATCTGAAAGAGATAATAATAATAAATTGAGATTAAGTAATAAACGTCAAGTAACGGATATTCTTTTATATAGACAAAATAACTGATGCCTGACATCGCCGTTCGACTGTGTTATGCGACCAGATTTGTCTTCCAACAAGAACATTAAATCCGGTTATCATTTGGGACGAGAGCATGGCCAGCGTAACCGGGGAGCCGGGGGCCCGGGCCCCCACTTTCTAGCAGAAAATATATAATGTCTATGCAGATTTTTTGTATGATCGGCTCATTCGCAATTCATATTCCCATTCATCTTACTAGTGCCCCTCCGCCCCGCTTCCCCCCTCCCGACTTTGAAAAGCGTTCCGCTGGCCTGAGAGGTACCTGTAGGCAATTTACAAATGCCTCCAGCTTGATATTGAATTTTATTATTTAACATGAGACTCGTTAATTCAACGATTGAAGTAAATATTAAAGTTTAATCATAAATCCAATGTACATAGGCCTACCACAGTATAGGTCTATAATTATAATTATAATAATAATATAATAATTATTATTATTATTATTAGCCCTATTATTATTATTATTATCATCCTTATCATTATAAATCCTCTTTCTGATACAGTGATACAGTCATTTCTGAAAGATGCCAATAAAAAGAGTCGACCTTTACAAGAAAATATTTCGGTGTCAATTTTTTTTTTGTTTTGTTTGTTTTTCTGGTTTTTTTTAATGGTTTTTTTTAATACTTTTACTTGTATTTTTTTAAAATTATGAGTAAATTCAAATTGTTTACTGTAAAATGTTAGGACAAAGAAAGCAAATAAGACAATTATTAATAAAAATCGAATATGATAATCTAATAGCCGAAGAAACGCGAGAAAGAAATTAGAAGGAGAAGGGGGTGCGGTGTATAGAGGAGAAAGTACCTTTATGTTAAATCTGCACATATAGGCCTATCCATATATGGCCCCGTGGTGTAATGGTTGGAATCCTACAGACACCTTTTTTTCATACAACTGAATAAAAAGGAACTTCTCGTTGAAGGGCTATGCTTGATACGACTATAAAATCTTGTTCCTATTTGAGCATTGTTATTAAATTTCCCTTTATACACATATAAATAAATAAATAGGCCTATATATAATCTGCGTGGTTAAACCAGATCATGTAGACAAGAGTGCTCAATGCAGTATATAGCAGAGCAGATAGACAAATAAAACATGTAACATTGGGTTAAAGACTCAACATTTTATTGCACTACAGGCTGTTTCATGAGGGGTACCTCAATCATCAAGCGGGTTTGAATATGAACTAAAATATAACCCTTCTACTAACACTCACATTAACAAGAAGAAAAGAAAAAGGAACGTTATTTGGTTTAATCCACCCTACAGTAGTAATGTAAAAACCAGAATTGGCCACGTATTCCTTAGAATTATAGATGATTGTTTCCCACAAATTCATGTATTAAGAAAGATTTTTAATAGGAACACTGTTAAGATAAGTTATAGCTGCATGCCTAATATAGGATCTATAATCTCTGCCCATAATAAAGCCATACTAAAAAATGACAAGGCAGAAGACAACTGCAAGCTATGCAATTGCCGAAACCATAACGAATGCCCACTATCTGGGAAATGTCTAAGTAGCAGCGTAGTATACCAAGCTACAATTAGTAGGGACGACAATAATGAAGTTGAAACATACGTTGGTCTTACGGAAAATACATTTAAAAGCAGATATAATGGGCATACCTGCTCATTCCGTAATGATAAATACAAGAATAACACTACACTTAGCCAATATGTTTGGAAGCTTAAAGAAGATAACATAAAGTACAAAATTAAATGGCGTATATTATCTAAATGTAAATCATATTTAAACTCTACCAAACGATGTTACCCTTGTATACAAGAGAAATATTTTATTATATGTCAACCCGAAATTTGTACTCTAAATCAAAGGAACGAATTATTCAGTTCATGTAGACATAGACGCAAGTTCCTGTTACGATATACTACTTAATCCTGCAGGCTTTCTTTTATCCAAGAGACAGTACATATACTTGGTAATTAACATACTTTTGTTCTGATAAACTGTCACAATCTATGTACTTCATTATTCCTTCACTCAGAGCCTAGCACCTGATGATTGAGGTACCCCTCATGAAACAGCCTGTAGTGCAATAAAATATTGAGTCTTTAACCCAGTGTTACATGTTTTATTTGTCTAGGCCTATATATATAAATTCTGGAGGGTACTTTGGACAATTTCAAATTTCTACGACGCTTGTCGGAAAAACGTGTCAGGTATCGTAACCATCTTACTATTTATCTTGAACATCGTTCTAACAATTCGGCTCCTAAAGGACTACAATTTCATGTCAGGTCCGGTATTCCATTCGCAGATCGTGACTTCCATTCCCGCTGGAATGGCGTCCTTAACAAAAATGCATGTCGATTAAATGAGGTCCTAATTGGCAAATGCCGCAAACTCCTCAAAGACATCGACAACCAAATTCACTTTAGGACTAGAAGGCTAAAAAGAGACCTTCCTATATCTGAGTTTCAAAACAAACTCAAGATTATTGCCAAGGATTGCCTTAAGCTTTCCAAGAAACTTTCCCTGAGGAGACAACACAAATTTGGTCCAGACAATATCACTTCAACACAAGTGATCCAACCTTCGCACAATGTTTGGCTTTCACGTAAACTTAGAAGGTTCATTCGGCGCTTTAGTGACAATCCGTGCATTCAGGCCATTGAGGAGGACGTTAAAAACCACACTCCTAGTCCAGATTTCCGCGACAATCTCACAAAAAATGAGAGGCAGGCCATCGCCAATTTGCGTCAGCGTGATGATATTATCATCAAACCAGCTGATAAAGGCTCTGCCACTGTCGTAATGGACACTAAATTCTATGAAGATGAGTCCTTAAGACAATTAAACAATCCTCTTCACTATCGGAAGCTCACAGAGGACCCCACTCCGGAAATTTCTAAGGAAGTGGAAAAATCTGTATTAAAGATGGTTAAAAAAGGTTCCATCGATCCCAAAATTGGACCCCATCTCATCCAGGTCGATCCGGCACCCTGTCTCTTATACACATCTAGATGTGTATAAGAGACAGTATATATATATATAAATCCACAAAGCAGGCCATCCTGGCAGACCCATTATTTTGGGCAACGGTACTGCTACAGAAAAAATCTCTGAATATGTGGATGATTTATTGAGACCATATGTTGTTGCTCTCCCCTCGTACATTCAGGACTCCACGGACTTTATCCGCAAAATCAACCAAATTTCAAATTTACCTAATAATACTGTTCTGGCTACACTTGATGTTTCGTCATTATATACTAATATCCCTCACGAAGAAGGTGTTAATGCGTGTATTTCAAATTACAAGCAAATTCGGGGCAAAACCCCGTCTAAATCACATCTCCGTGAACTTATCATGCTGATTCTGACCAATAATAACTTTGTTTTCGGCGACGGTCATTACCTTCAAATTCATGGCACAGCGATGGGCACCAAAATGGCTCCATCTTTTGCTAACTTATTTATGGGACAATTTGAGGCCAATTTCCTGTCTTTACAGCCAAAGAAACCAGATGTTTGGTTTCGTTACATTGATGATATCTTCATGATCTGGACCCATGGTGAAGATAGTTTGGATACGTTCCTATTGAACATTAATTCGGCTCATCCCACAATCAAATTCACTGCTAACAAATCCAAGATGTGTATAAGAGACAGGGCCTAAGCTAGGCCTAGTTCAGTACAGTAGTTACTGCGATGCGTGGGTGGTAGATCGTTCAGTCAGTGATATCGTGTTATCGTCTAATGCATTTTAATAATGTGTGTAAAATTTAAGAATGCACCGCGTGGGTCGCTTTCTCTTTGTTATGCGGTAGTAGTATACGTAGCAGAGTGACTAGCCTAGGACCTAGATAGTATCGCCGAGAAACTAAATTTGACTAATAGGATTGAACGCATAGCAGAAAAAGACGCATTCGTAAATATATATATATATATATATATCTGTCTCTTATACACATCTTGCGAGAGTACTGGCGTATATATAAGTCTTATACGAAACAATAATATAAAATACCGCAATAATTACCATTTCCATTTCCATTTCCATTTCCATTTGAATTTTCTGTCACTCCGTTTCCCGCTGCTGTTGTTGCTGTTGTCTCTCCTTGTTCACCTTCTCCCCCTCCATTTTCTGTCGCTTCATTTCCCGCTGCTGTTGTTGCTCCCCCTCCATTTTCTGTCGCTCCATTTCCCGCTGCTGTTGTTGCTCCCCCTCCATTTTCTGTCGCTTCATTTCCTGCTGCTGTTGTTGCTGTTGCCTCTCCTTGTTCTTCGTCATCTGTCGCTCCACTTTCTGTCGTTCCACTTTCTGTCGTTCCATTTCCTTCTTCTGTTGTATTTGGTGCCCCTCCCTCTCCCTCTCCCTCTCCCTCTCCACCACCTCCTCCATTTTCTGTCGTCCCACTTTCCGTTGTCCCTGTTGCCATACTGTCCGTATTAGCAGTTACGTTTACGCTCTCTGTAACCGTAACCGTAAAAGTAACCGTAACATCTTCCGTTCCCTCTATACCGGTAGTGGTCATATTGGTTTGTGCCACTACATCTGATATTGAATAAACAGAGTCAAGATAACAGCAATTAAATAGTATTAACACATATTTAAAAAATAATGCTGAAAATAATAATAATAATAATAATAATAATAATAATAATAATAATAATAATAATAATAATGATATTGATCATTACCATGATTGATAACAACAAGATAATGTATTTCAATTGAACGTCAATATAGCCTATATAACTGGCATTAAAAATGGTACCAAAATTAGTTTTAAATACAGATTATGTGTACGTCATTATTTTTCTACTTTCCAGAGCCTTGTATTTAGAAAAACACATGTTATGCTGTACAATACATACAAAAACAATTTACTAAGAAAACTGTCCTTACAGCTTACCCCAAATTATATAAAGAAAAAAATCAAGACATAACATTAATGATAATATTACAAGCATTAACCATCACTAAATAATTATTTTCTAAGAGACCATTTCTTTTCGAATTCCTCACTCCTTTGAGTGAGACCTCTTAAGATATTCTTTAAGTTCATAAACATTTGGTTTTGTAGTAGACATTTTCTTTTTATAAATATAGTATTTTGTACAAATTTAAATATAATGATATGTAATAAATTATTATTTGTCATTATTATTTATATTTCGAAATATCAACAATTTTATATTCATATGTAATTGTATTAGGAAGCCAAATCATTACTGTTTTCTTCATGTTGGCTGAGAATATACATATATGACATATATGTATACACAACATATACTTACATAGGCCTACATGCTAATATTTATATATAAAGAGCAAAATGTGCAAGGCCTATAATATATAGCTCTCTTATGTACGGACACTAGGTATCTAGGCATAATAGTTATAGCGATTGGTTTACACTCATAAGCAACGTAGGTACAGCAGATGTTCCCATCGAAATTGGACTCAAACATATTTGCCTTAACTAATTGGTTACAAAACACATCCATATGAGGAGTCTAGTCCTTAATATTACTCGACTATACGATTTACAACTTTTGGGATACTCTGGACGGATGGAGCAATGCACTACGCTCTAATAGTTGTAATCTTCCATTTATGATAAACCTCACAAGACTGTTTCTTAATGAGGAGTTGGTGAGAAATTTAATTGACGTGATATAATCACAGTCAGTTTTTAAAATTCTACTTTTAAGTTTTTTAGGCGGTTTTCGACTACAATTATGTTTCATTTTAATATGTTTACGTATTGTTTGACCAATCACAGACATCGAATTATTCTCTAGAATTACAAAATCATCATTATGTATTTTAAGTTTAAGGTTTTCACGAATAATCAATTCATTTAAGTGGATCCAAATTGATGCGGGCCAAATTGTTTTTCCGTACTTGATTATGCTCCCCATTTCGTCTGCCCTGTAATTTCCAAAGCATCGTTCATCTTCCGCCTTTTCTGCTTTCCATTTACCCATATGAAGTTCAAAGGATAACCGTGCACTTAATCTCGTCTGCGTATTATCTGAGTTTAGCATTTCAACTAAAAAAAAATTTTTTTTTGGCTGTATACATTTTTAAGAGGTTACTTATTCCTAGCCCACCTTTACTTTTTGCAAGATCAGAGGTCGATGAAGAGTAAGTCCTAACCAATTCCTCACATAGTTCACATATAGGCCTTATATATATATACATATATACATATATATATATATATATATATATAAATCATCAATGAAAGGTAAATACAGTGTTTCGATTAGTGTTAACGGCTATTTTGATTTATATAGGCATATATATATATATTATATATATATAAATCAAGGTAGCCGTTAACACTGTTAAATTATATACATAAATCATCAAAGAAAGATAAATACAGTGTTCGAATAAAGGACATAATAATACATCGTGTAAGATAGCTCTCAACGAATGTAGTCCTGTAAATAAATGAATAAAGAAATTGTGTAATAAAATGCCTCTGGCGGGACTCGAACCTGCGACCGCTCGCTGTCAAGGCGAGCGTCATAACCATTACACCACGGAGGCTACCATAAGTACGGCTAGAAACAAATAATTGCATAGAATAAATTTGGTATATTTTTAAAAATATAACTGTGATCATTTTCATTATTAGATGTGTATAAGAGACAGTATATATATAATATTGATTAGCACGCGTGTTCCAAAATAGATAGATAGGCCTATCATTTACCGATATGTTTAATATATTTATTGTGCTGCTCAACATTTCCTATGTATGTGTAAATGTAGTCTGATAATATATCAACAAAAATAAAAACGTCATAAAACAATTACCTGGCAACCAGATGAAAACCATGAAGATAAACACACATAAGAGACGCATCATCATCATTATATTTTCTGCAAAAATTGTTTAAAAAAAAAGAAGGGAATTAGAAAGAGGGCCTAGTAAGCCTATTATCATAAAGCGGGCCTAATCAGGCTTGAATAATCCCACCTTTGTTTTTGTAGTTTTGAAGATGACAACCACCACTTTAATTCATCAATATATCAATTACATTACAATCACAGTACAATTATACTGCATTACTATTATGCTTTGATATTTCACATATTTTCTTTATTTTCTCTTTTTTTGCACTAGTCATTGACTCTCATATAGAAAATAAAATAAATTCAATGCAATTGTATAACTATAAATATCATAAAATAAAAAGCATAGACCTCTATTTATTCAAAATAAATACAAAGAGGATGTTTGAACACTTCGTGCTAGTTATCAACCTTGATAAACAGAACATGAAAAAAGTATCAAGAAGTAGTAAGACAACTGAAAGAATAAATTGCGCAGTGGCGGATTTAGAGGAGGCGTAAAGATCGTACGCCCCCTCTATTTTTGGTAAAACTTACCGTATTTTTTGTAAAGCTTTTCAGAAAATTACCAATACCAATAGTGAAAATCAATCAAATGCAAACTCAAATTTATGAATGTACCAGAGGTTTAAGAAGGATTCGCCCCTTGCACACCTCAGGGGTTTAAGCTCCCCGACAAGGGGTCCAGGCCTCCGGTCGGGGATGCCTAACTCACACCCCCCCCCCCCCTCGCCGGTCGGGGAAAAATAATTTGTCGGGGAATTTTTTAAAATTAAAAGATAATAAAATTTGGTGTTAATTATGGGATTCTGTATTTAAAAATGATATCAAGGGTACTAGTCCACCTGTCGGGGTGCTAACCCCCTGTCGGGGAAGAGCTGACGCACCACTGCAACCCGTACGATAGTAATCGCACATACGGTGGGCACTGCTTGCACTAAATTAAAACAGTTTTTAATCCCTAAAATGTTGACAGCTTATTAAGACATGCTTGAATTGTATATTCGGTGCTCGAGATTTGATTTTTCCCCGACGGCCTTGCTGGAAATTCCCCGACAAGGGGTCCAAGTGGGGGTCCAGAGTTTCCCGACGGGGATCCTTTCTCCCCCCCCCCCCACTTACCAGGGGCTCTTCCCTGAGACTCTCACTCAGTTCGCACATTTACGAGGCTGGATCTGCCCCTGATAGAGATCAAGAAGAGCAGGAATATAGATGAGGTGCCATAAATAAGAAATTCAAAGTAATTATGTCAGATAAATTTATCAACACCTTTCATTTAGCAAACCGGTCGTTTGATTTTTCTAGATGGAAGAAAAACAAGATAAGATATTTATTTCTCCTAAGTTCTATGAACCGATTTAATGCAATTTTGAAAAGATATTTAGGCCTGCATAAAGTCCGTACATTTTAAATTTATTTTATACACCTAGTTTTATGCATTTTGCTTTAAACTGTTGAGATCTCAATTTTAGCCATATTTTTACCAATTCAATTTTCAAATTTTAACCTTTAGATTTATATTTTAACTTTGTACGATGTGATGTATGTGTTGTATGTTTTAGTGTGCGATTGTATCACTAGCTATACTATTTTAATCTGTGAACTAACAATCGGAATTTCAAATCGTATATTTTACTGTGTTTTCTACAATAAAAATTGAATTGAATTGAGTGGCAGTGCAGAGAGGGGTGCTGATCGAGGTGCCTGAGTATCGCCCTTTTCCAAACGTAAAGAAAATATTGTAGGCTAAACTAATGGAAGTAAATGGCATTACCAAGACATTAACAAGTTAATTTGTAATGAAAAGTTCATTATCTGAACAAAATTCTTATTTTTTACACATTTATTATTACCGGGTGTAACTTAACTTCTTCTAGTCCGACTTTCTGCGTTGTTACTTCATTTAATACATTGCAGTGTTTACGTTTACGCAAACCTTAATATATTGTTTCATTTAAGTTAGAATGTAGTTCATGTAATCTAGGCCTATTCATAGAATAAATATGTAATATTACCAAATCCTAAGCCATGATGGGACCGAGGCGAATTTTTATTG
Organism: Anneissia japonica; assembly: GCF_011630105.1. NCBI lineage: Eukaryota > Metazoa > Echinodermata > Crinoidea > Comatulida > Comatulidae > Anneissia > Anneissia japonica. Next base: position 235,772 of record NW_022704401.1, on the reverse strand, counting down.
TGGCTCGTTATGTTGAAGGTGCGTACGATGGACCATGGACCACCACCTGTTGGGGAAATGCTGACGCTCGGTTAAGCTTCGTGTAGTCTTGTGTAATATTCAAACAACCCCCTTTTCGATATCCTGGCTCGCCACTGCATGAAAACGTTAGAGAGCGCATACAAAACTGTAATTTGACATTTTATCGGATAACTCAGGGCTGTGGATACACACCACATGTCAATCTCCAGGGCCGACACAAGTTAATAACCTATTTACAGACACACCACAAAAGAAAATATTTCAATGCATAGCATGATTGTCATTTAATGACGAAAGTCGTGAAATACAAAAACATGGTCAGTGGGAACAATTTTTAGTCTCTAATGCAAAAGACACTATTCGTGCTCGGTAAACAGTAAAAACATTAAATACATTAAAAAGTAGAGTAGCTGTATGTTCGTTTTTTGGTGATGTTTAGTTATCAAAATAGTTTAGCGCCATCAAACGGCTCTAGTCAGTTCTTTCCTTGCGTTCAGTAAAAGCTCAAACTCTCGTATCTCATACTATTAAAAATAACATGTAACTTTAAAATTGACAATTAGTACACATTTTCAGACTTAATACATTATTAATACAGAGATTAATTACTTTTATATTCTAAACCCAAAATATAATTCAAATTATATTTATTATTAGTCAATAGGCTTAACTTTTTAACAGTTTATATTTCACGTTTACCGTCACTTAATCGAGTAAAAGTGAAGTAATTTCAGGAAACATTAGTTTTATTGCAGTGTTTGCGTTTTCGTTGGTTTTGAACATAAGAATAAATTTGGTATATTTTTAAAAATATAACTGTGATCATTTTCATTATTTCGTTGAAATCATTAACGAAATGATTACAGTAGGCAGTCTCGTTATTTTTAATTTAATGGATAAGTCCTTAAGGGCTTACTGACTGAAATTTCTTAAAGTAATTATTTTAAAAGGCTACATCAGCTTTGTTTATTAATCACCCTTACCTTACTTCTTGTATCCAAATGTATAAAATAAATTTTAAAGCGACACTTGTGTTTCAACAATTGTGCAAGCAATGTGCATTATTGCGCAGTTACAACTGCATTAGATCCTAATGATGCGCTTGGCAGTCTCTAGATAAACATAACACGCTGTTGCTGAGCAACGTTTATCATGCAAATTTGATTGGATGGTAACAAGCTAAACACGAAATGCTGACAAAAAATGATTAAATCAATTATATCGAATATCGAATTTGGATAATTAACTCTATCTGGTCAGCCGTAATGACAATATATTTACACCAAGAAAGAAATATTTATACTTGCGTCAGAAATGTACATTAATTGATTAATAGTAAAACATTTCCTCTGTCGGAATATCTAGACAATGCATTGTTTAATTATAATTGAAACACCCACATTCTAAATACCTATTTTTATTATTTTTATGGGAACCATTCTATAAATACGGTTTGTAATAATTACCTACGATGATCAGAGTTTTATCATTTAGTTGTACAGTTTATTAAAAAAGAAGACATAATGATGAGAACAAAGATAAAGTTTCCAATAAATATGCGAAAAAAGTGTTTTTTTATAGCATCACGTTGCATTATATACATTATTAATATTGAGAATACAGTATACAGCATTATAATACTAAATTAAATATAATATATATATATATATATTAAAATAGGATGAATTGAGTTCCACGTATGTCTCACAAATTGATAAAAGCATATAGAAAAGTAAAATAATTGTCATACGTTGACATTATAGACATACAATTTATTTCAAACGAATATTTCGGACACGAAATATAAATATATATATATATATATATATATATATATATATATATTATTATTATATATCATGAAAAAACGTCAACCGCCTAGATTATTTTTCTTGTCTTCGTTTTACTATATATATATATACTGTATTTATATATATATACATTATATATAATATTATAATATAATATAAATATAATATGCATAGTTTTATACACATATGTACAATGGTCATATTTTTTTTGCATCTACGTGTGTTTGAATTATTATATTATCACACACGGGGTTCCTGCACATAAATAGAAAGACAGGCCTATACATATAATACAAAGGGTACGCCATAAAAGCAATGTGGGCTGAAATTGGTGTGATTTCGTAATTAAACTTTTTATAAAATCATTTCACGTTAAAACCTATTTAATCTAATATTCAGAAAAACATGGCCCCTTGGTTTGTTCACTTGTTTGCATCCATTTTACAACATATTGGCTCAGCTCTTTTTTTAACTATGAACTAGGACGAATTGTTCATAAACCATAGTAAAAATAGTGCATAGCTAGTAGAACAATGTTTGTGTCCCTCGTCGTTTGCCTGTGGAGAATACACACAACATGACACATCTGGTATGCGCAATACTCGTGATTAAAATACACCGTCGTGCGTGCACTTACGAGCAAAATACACCTTTGTGCAATGCATGAATGCACAAAACGACTGCTACAAGTGCGAGATGGAGTTTCATAGCTGCAACACCGCACATGACTTCTTTGCACTTTATGTATTCTGAATTCTCATCGTTTACGGTCCAGGTTGCATTGGCGTGTGGCTTAAAATTAACACACAGGTGCGTATATTCACACTTTGTTATATTCACCATCGGCAGTGTAGCAACAGCAGAAAATGTGTATGTCTCCCCGGCTGCCAGGTTTCTTCCGACATCTGCCGCCGGTTCTATGGTAGCTTCTTCATTGACGAAATAATGCACGTTATTATCATCGGGACTAGTTGCCGTGGCATTTGTGAGTATGAAGTAACATGCCCAGTTACTGGTTCCAGTCACGGGACTTGAAGATGAAGGAAGGACAATGGATACTTTAACGTTTACATTCTGCCCAGTTTCGAGCCCAAATATAGCATCATCAGGGTTTGTAATTTTCACCTCTGATACCTTATATACTATAGATGGATCTGAAAGATATAATATTAATAAATTGAGATTACTAATAAACATGACGTAACGGATATATTTTATACAGACAAAATAACTGATGCTTAATTTCCAGACATCACCGGTTGACAATTAAATCCGCTTATCACTTGGGACGAGAGATAATGAAATAATAATAATAATAATAATGATAATAATAATAATAATAATAATAATAATAAATATAATAATAAATCAATCCGTTCTTTTAAAATGCATTCCTCAAAGCCTTTACAGCAAAGAAGCACAAGCAGTAAATAAACTACTACAGGTACCTGTAGGTATTACAAATATTTATAGCTTAATATTGAATTTTAATACAGAATATAACATGATTCATTAATTCAACGATTGAAATACATATTAAAGTTTAATCATAAATCCACTGTACATACGACAGTGTAGATCCACAGAGTGGAGTTGAATAGCTTAGTGGGTAAGATACTTGACTTCTAATCCCAGGATCCTGGGTTCTATTCCAGTGATTGCAGGACTTTTTCTTACGACTAAAACAACTCCACTTCCTAAGCCTCATGAAGGGACTTCGCTGATAAAGCATCACATTATTTCACTTATTTAAGAGGGCCCCTAAATATCAGCCGACCTTCTAGGATACACTGGAATTGTCACCCTTTATAAATATGGTAAAAAAATCATTATTATTATCTGAAAAAGAAGGTAAATCCTCTTTTTGATACAGTCATTACCAGAATGATGCCAACAAAAGAAAACAACCTCTACAAGAAAATATTTCGGTGTCGAATAATTAATACTTTCTTATTTAATTTTTTTTTTTGTTTTCTTATTTTTATTTTTACTTTTACTTTTTTAATTATTAGAAATCGAAATTGTTTACTGTAAAAGTTTAGGACAAAGAAAGAATATAAGACAATTATTGATAAAAATCGAAGGTGATCAACTTATAACAGAATAAAAGATGCGAGAAAGAAATTATGAGAATAGAAATAGCATGCGGAGCATTTGGCAGTTGATTCAAATTATCAACATCAAGAAATTTCAGTTTAAATTCCAGGAGAATTTATCATGTTATTTATGGTAATTATAGTGGAAAATCATTAGACCCATACGGAAAAATAAAGTCAGCAACGTGTGGCGGTGCGGTGTATAGAGCAGAAAGTATTTGTGGTTCAAATATTATGCACGTATATCTATAGATCTCTTTAGTCTAAATGACACTCGTCCTGATAGCGAGAGTTTGCAGATTCGAATCACACCAGAATCACCTTTTTTTATACAAATTAATATAAAGGAACTTTTCGTTGAAGGACTATGTTTGATACGATTATAACATCTCGTTCCAATTTGAGTACCAGATATTATTCTCCTGAAGACGATTGAAGCAACTCAATCGAAACGTCACTCTTGAATCACTAAAACACTTAGTGCAAAACTTGAGGCTACTCAGAAGCGTGTTTGCCGTATTATTCTAGGAAAGAACTATCAGACCTATAAACATGCTAGAACTCTTTGTAATTTGGATCCCCTCATGAGAGGAGAGCAGCCCACTGCCTCAAATTTGCTAAAGGCCTTTCTCTTACTAATCATTCTGCTGATCTGATTCCCCCTACCCGACAACAATCTCATGGTAAATGCAAAACCAAAAGATTTTCTAATAGTCCCATACCTTTTTACATTCAATTACTCAATTTCTCTTAATCCCTCCTCCCCCTTTAGTCTTCCTGGCGATTGAAGCTCTGGCTGCTCCCCTCTCTTAGAACAATCAAGTTATCAAGTTGCTCCACTTGCACGTCTTTGTATA